>NC_072736.1:69928483-70228483 GCF_026930045.1 Uloborus diversus | reverse complement strand
TTCTGGAAACTCTTTCTAGGAAGCCCAAGTTTCTCATCAAAGGTTTTCCATGTAAAACCTTTGTATGTGCCTTATTTCGGTCAGGAGATAAACTTCAAGATGATGCATACAAGGAGCACCATTTTTGCATTGTCATCAGCTTCTGGAATCTCAGCAATTGCTGTTGTACGGGTATCTGGACCGAATACTTCACTTGTCTTTAAGAAGATGATGAAAAGGGCTGAACTTCCAGAGGCACGCAAAGCCACACTTTGTAAAATAAGAGATCCTCTAACTCATAAACTGTTAGACACTGCATTGGCAATATGGTTTCCATGTAAGTTTAATGTATAATTTTCTATGTTTTGCCACTTGTTCTTCTTATAAGGGTATTTTATTTCGTATGAGGCAGTGAGAAGCAAAGGGATGTAAGCAGACATTTTCAAGTTTTGAGTAAAATGTGTATAAAGATTACGTCCTAGGTAGGCTTTTATTGATTTTTTTTCTTCTAAATTATGCTATACAGCAGCACCTACCAAGGCTACTAGTACTATCATTTGCCCCAAGACAGAGAAGGGGTTCACCTACTATTTGTACTAGTTATCTCCAAATTTTTAATTTTTCCACTTGCATCCCTTTCCTTCTCACTACCTGATATGAAAAGTTGCATAGGTGGCTGGTGCACCATAAAACTGGGGGGTCAAAGGAAATGTGGATTGGGGCAGGCTCTTTTAAGGCTGCTTTTATTCTTTCTGAAAATTGGGCTATATAAGTGAAGTTTAACGTCATTAGTGATTCTAAAAAATTCGGAACATGGCTTCAAAAGTTGGGATAGATGGCTGCAGTAGACTCTCTCTGAGAAAAATGTAAAACACAAACTTATCAAGTCAATTCTTCTTTTTTTCAGAACCGCCGAGTCTCGAAAATCTGAGGAAATTGGGGCTAACGCCACCTCCGATTACTGAAAACTCAGATTATCAGGAAAATTCGTAGCAATTAAAATTTTCAATATCTGAATAACATAAAGATATGCACGTTTTACTTCCATGTGCAATGAGGATGATGAATTGTCCTCACATTTCTGTATAAGCTTCCATTTAAATTTCCAAAATGCATTTTGATTAATTTGTTTCAGTATATCTAAAAGTATTGCGGTGCATATACTTGTAAGTAGCCAGAAAATATGCATTTTGACTATCGCCAAATTAAATTGGATCAGTTTTGCAATGAAATTTGTACGTATGTGTGTGCACATTCATGTGTAAGTACACGTCACACACCACAAATATTAAATCACAGAAGGGTAGATTTCGAATAACACAATTCGATTCATAAAGCACAAGTTGTGCACTTTTCTAGTTGATTACAATCAGATATTCCAAAAAGGATGGTTATTTGTTCATTGTGGCAAAACAATAATATTTTTAAGTCCTTCTTTGGTACCGAAATAGTATCTTCAAAGCATCTCGAAAACAATCTCTCGTAGCCAATGAATATTTTGTGCTACTTGGTGAGTGGTGTTGACATCTACCTCTTTTCATTTCCTTATTTTATGCAGTGAGGAAATTTTACTATTTGGATTTTCAGATTTTAATGCAAATTATTTTTTAATTATTAAAAATGAAAAGCCTGCAAGTATAAATAAAGCACCTCAAATTAAACGGAACCTCGAATTTTCGAGACTCTACTGTACATGAATTAATCAATGCTGTCATTTTTGATCAGTTGTTAGTTTTGAACTTAAAAAAGTGGAGGGGCAATACCATCTTCCTTTATCAGTGAGGGAGTGGCCCTCACAAAGTTATTTTAAAAAATCTGTTTGTTAACATGATAATAATCACATCAGTAAAATCATAAACCATAAAAACTTTTAAAGATATAAGATTTAAATTCAAGAATAAAATTTCTAAGAACATAAAAAATTTAAAAAACCAAAATTTAAAAAAAATAAAATTATTATTATTTTTTTTTAAATTTAAAAGCTAGAAACACTTTGCAAGGAATCCATGCGATTAGGCATGAGTTCTCTAGCCCTCCAGTACAAACATCTCATAAGTATAAAATTATATTGAATACTACAGTTAAATCCTGGATTGTTTTACTCTTTAAGTTTTCAATGAGTTTTATTAGTATATTTTATTCACTTACACAAAGTTTATTAGAAATTTTTTTTGTTCAATATTATTATTAACTCAGGCAATTTGTTTGTTCAGGAAAAAAAAGAAGAAAAAAAAAAACAATTCATTGGTTTGGTATTGTATTTAAGTTTTTTTTTTTTTTTTTTTTTTAAATTTCCCCTTATTATTTTATATTTCTTTTATAGGATCTATGCTTGAAATTAGAACATTTTTTGTTCTTTAAATTTGAAACATTGTGCTCGTCCATTTGTAGCATATGATGTTATTTGAAATAATAATTTTAAAAAAATCTAAAATGAATGATTGGCTATGTTGATTGAAACATTAAAGAAAAAAAAAATCTGTTGATAAACAGGGTTTTTGTCAACAAGATTGATATGAAGGGGCAGTTTACATGGGGTTTCAGCAAAAAAGGTTTCCCAGCAAATTATAGACATTTAAAAGTGATTCTTCTAAGTAATATTGATACAAAATCTTCAGTTTTTACAAATCTACCACTTGTATGTGTGTAGTGTTTTTAATCCTTTTAAGATTTGAGATATAAATTTAAGTAAAACTTAATGTTGGTCGGAAGATTTAATAATAATGATGATAATTAATAGAAAAATAATTATTCATTTATTATTTGCAATCTAAATCAAACAATAATTGATTAAAAAATTGTCTTCCCATATACATAAAACAAAACTTTGCAAAACTTGTAAAATGTTAGATTTTGAAATAAAGTTTTGCTTCTAATTTAAGCAAACTTTAAAAGTTAAGGCTGTATTTTTATATAATTGAGTACATGCAGCTAATTAATACAATCTAAAAATTTAACTTAAATTTACATTATACTTTCTAGCATTTGTTTATTTATTTATTTCTAGCTCCCAGAAGCTTCACTGGGGAAGATATGTGTGAATTGCACATTCATGGTGGTATTGCTGTTGTTAAAACTGTTTTGAATGCATTGCAAAAACTGCAAAATTTTCAGCATGCTGAAGCAGGCGAATTCACCAAAAGGCAGGTTTACTTCTTATATTGACAAAATGAAACAAAGGTATTCAATTAAAATATCTTCTTCAAAAAAAGTTTATTCAAAAGCTTCTACTTCAAATGTTGAGTAGTTTAAAAAAAGTTGTAAAGCAAATTGTCAACCAAAAAAAAAAAACATGCTAGAATAATCATTAGGGGATACCAGTGACCTGCGGACCACCCAAGCAAACCAAGCCTGCTTAAATTGGCACCGAAATTCACCACAGGGTTGGCTTTCTGCTGACAGAAAGTGGTTTTTGCCCTGCCAATGGCAGAAACTGGTTATAACTGGCAAAAAGAGGCAGAAGCTAAAAAAAATGTCTTTAATAGTAATTACTTAATCATATTTGTTTGAGTAAACAACAAGTAAAAAATGCAAATCCATTTTATTATTGTAAGAAGTAAAATCCATTGCTGTTGCCATTGATTTAGTTCCGAAAGAGAATACATGTAACATTTGGATTAATCTAGCGAATGACAAGAATCTTATTGGTGCTTAAGAAAAAGATATGACATACAGATTTAAACAGGGAGTTACTGATAAACATTTGCTATCTTATATACAGGGCCGAATTTGGAAGTGTGGAGGCCCCGGGGCAACGAAGGAGTGGAGGACCCTAATCAGGGTTCAAAAAGATCATCATATTTTCGAAAATATCCGATACTTTGATATATATCCGAATATTTTGATATATATGTATATGTTACGGCCAAAGCCCGAAATCGGCCAATTCGCGAAGTGGCTATGGACGATTGGCCAAAGTACGAAAAAAGAAATGAGGAGCAGACTGTTTTACACAATTTAAAAAAATGAAGTATTTTGAAATGAGTACTTCGATGTACTATTTTTTTCTAAAGTACACTTGCTTCAAAAACGAGTTCAAATATATGTGATACCTCTGTGTTGAAAAGCTTGAAATGCATAAAAATATCTCGTGTTATTATTTTCGTATTTAAGCCATAATAGATATTATTCAGTGAAAGTACATGATGTAACAACGTGATAGCGTAAAGAAGTACATTTGCGCCCTTCAAGTGAGCGAATTATATCTTAAATAAATGCAAAAATGCATTGTGTAAAGTGTGCGAATGCAAAGGTAAATGAAATTAAGGACGATCGACAGTCTTTTTCTGCTCCGTAGACTTAATTTTAAAGATCCTGGATCACATTGTACCAAAAAATATCGCTTCAAAAAATTTTAAATTATTTTGGAAAGCCTCCATAATAAGGGCTCATTAAAACAAATAAAAAGCGAAAACAGTTGTGTTGTTAATATTATTTAAAGACATTTCTTTAATGCCGCTTTTTGTCAAACTTCCCCTACATCATGTCCTTATTAATACTTTATACATAAATGTCATTATATTTATTTTAATTTTCTCTTAGCATTATTTTTTCCTTTGTAAAACAGTCCAAATTTTTTTGAATCAATATTTCCGAAGAGAAAGCAATCTAGAAAATTAAGCATATTTTCCTTACATTTAGGAAAGGTTGTTCTTACTGTCATAGTATTTATTTTAATTATTTTTTTTCGCACGTTTTCACGCATGTTTTACTGCATTTATTTTAAGGCTGAATTGATTGCGTGTATTTTAGTTGGTTTTCTCTTCGTCTTGCTGTATTTGCAATGCGAAGTTTTAATTCAAAACTTTTTCTTCTTGAGGATGCAGAATTCATTTATATAATTTACGTTGCGTATATTTGAGCTAAATTCTTTTTCTTCTACGGGGGATGGATAAGCGAGATTTTCCTTTGGTTCTAGATACAATGTGTTTTTATTTACCTTCTCTGCGAGGAAGGCGAGAGAGCGGGATTATCCTTTAAAACCTTTCGTAAGAAAGGTTATATCGCTAATCGACCGGAGTTCGCTTCGCTTGCAAATCGATTGGATAACGAAGCGTGGTAACTTGGCGAGTTTGGAGAAAAACTACAGAGTTCTATTAATTATTTTACATTTTAAAGCAACTTTTTATGTACTTTAATGTCTTTTTCATGTAGCAAAATATTTTACAATTGCAGATTTTTTTTAAATAGATTTTCTTAAAGAGTATACGCATTTCAGTATAAGAAAATGATTATTTTGCATCAGAGATGGGAGGGTGGGGGGATTTTGATTTATTTAAGAACCTTCCTTTAAATTCTTAGTACGGGAATCGTCATGCGGGTATAGCTTGTAATTAATAAAAGTACTCTCTCATGCTTTTCGAAATGGCTTGTCGCACCAACGCAACGGTGTGAATGGACTGTGAGTACAGACTAATCGCATGGACTCAGCGCAAAACATGCTAAATTTCCCATCTTTGCTATCTCGTTTTTTAATTGTCAATTCTACACAAATGAAAGCAGAAAGAAAAAAAAAACATTTGCAGCTTCTCAAATTTTAAACTTTCTACTTCCAATAAAGCATATTTCAAGAAAAAAAATCAGACATGATTATTTAATTAATTTCTAAATGGAAACAAGTTCATATTATTCATGCAATAAGTCCTTTCCAAAACGTGTGATGCCGAAGATTAAGTTGCTATATTTGGATTTTCATCACTACTTTATAGCTAATTTTTTAGTCATGACGGATTTTGGCTTGGAGATTTTCTCTGAGATGTGGTTTTTAGAAATTCGGGATTCAGAGGGATTTTAAATAGAACCGATTTTAAATGGAATTCTGAGGAGGGGAGCACACGCTAAATTCCTTACTTGTGATTAGGTTTGGTTTCAGAATGAAAATTATATTTAAAATTTGTGTCACACACACTGAAAGGTTGAGAAACACAGCCTTAGGCTTAACCTTAGCTGGGACCGGTCAAGTATTATGTAGGCAGAAAGGGGAGACTAAGGGCTGCTTATTTTCTCTGACAAGGGAAGTGGGGTCACAAAAATTCTTGAGTAAGCATTAAATAATGAACAACAAAAAACGTGGGAAAAGAGCATCCTGTGACGCACAATATGGCATAAAATCTTATATGAGCAAAAAGGGAAGGGGTATAGCGCATGCTTATTTTTTCTCATAAGGTGGGGGGGGAGGGGGAGGTGCAAAATGAATAAAAAAATACCTACACAATACTTGAATGACACTTTATTAGCGATCGCATGTAATTTCAACTGAAAGTATTCACATATAGAAGTGAAAATATCAGAAATACATACTCATAGCTCAGTCGAAGAACTAACGCCAAGAAAAACGAGGTCGAAGTTTAGAATATCTATTGTCACGACCTTTACAGGGACATGGTTGCACCCTCCAAGCCCAACGAGATGACATCATATCAGCCTAGTGGGAAACTAGGGATCCGACTCTGTATTAAAGTACTATAAATTTGACTGGTTTTATAGAGGGAGGCGGGCTTGGTGGCGAAACTGACAAGGGACTCGATTTGGCTCTCGACGGCCCTGAACCAACCCTTATTTTCTAGTTTCTACCACTTGCATGCCGCGTAGTCACACTGGAAGCGACACATGCGTCGTTTACCTGTTAATCTGAAATATTTCGTAATCATTTCGGACTTTGGCCAAGAATTTCTGGCCACTTCGCGAAATGGCTAGCCAAAGTAGAAAATGCAATATTAATTGCAAGTATTTCGGGCTTTGGCCAAACCTCTTGGCCAATTCGCGAACTGGCCGGACTTCGGGCTTTGGCCGTAACATATATATCCAATATTTTTGACCCTTTGAAAGTTAGGATATTTTGTAAAAATTTTACTGTGAGGACCCCTTTGTTGTGGAGGCCCCGGGGCAATAGCCCCGCCTGCCCTCCCCTAAATCCGGCCCTGCTTATATACTTCATCCAAAGATGATATTGTCATGTGCTCAAGAAGGAAGTGGTAGAGTTTTACTTGCCAACATTTACAAAGATTTTGTACACAATATTGCTTTGCAAAACAAAATAGAATCTTTTCCTGGAACCTATTTTTCTAGTCAAGTTAGGTGAACCAGTTTTTAAAAAAATGTGCGATACATTAAAGTATCATTAATCTTGCTTGTTCCTGGATCATTATACCTGTTAATTCTGTTGGACTTGATAAAATCTTCTCTATTTTGAATGGTGATTAAATTGTAAATAAATTGCACTTTGGTTAACATTTGATTGTTTTCCCTGAGCATTTCCTGTTGTATGTCAGTGTTTCTTTTATATCATTTTGTGAGGTTCTGCCAGTTTCTGCCACCAGTGTGGCAAAAAGGGGTTTTTGCCATGCTGGTTTTAACCGGTTTCTACCAGTGGTTTTAACCAAATTGGCAGAAACTTGCCAACCCTGCTTCTTCGCCAGTTTCCTCTTGCTGGATATAAGCCAGTCTCCTCACACTGGATACAAGCTGTGGTGATATGAGTTGTAATGGCAACAACCCTTCATTCATGTTTCTGCTTAGATTAGGCTTGTTGAATTCTTGTGGTTTGTTGTTTGCTAGATGGAAGAAAGATACACAGATCTTGGTCGAGCTACTTGTAAGTTTTACTCATTTTGAGGAACAGAAAATATATACCATGTTCATATTTTGTGTCCTTAATAAGCATAAAAAAAATAATTTTTTTTTCAAAAATTTCTCGTTTGGAGTGCCTAAGCAGGGGTGTGCACCTAAATTTTGGGGCTCATCACAAGTGACTTTTATGGACCTCCATCCGTATTATTTACTTCTACGTATATTTCACCATCTTCATTTTAAAAATCTCGGCCCCCTTCTACCCTGGACAAAGAGGTGTCCTGTTTACCCGGGTCAAAACTGTTTAGAACAAACTTGATTCATATAAGCGGTGGCCACTGTATACATCTATCTATATATATTTATTATGTCCCTCTTCTCTCTCTCTCTCTCTTTATATGTATGTGTGTGTGTTGATATATATATATTGTTAACAAACCTTTTAGAGCTTTCTTGGCTGGAAAATTGGATTTGACAGAAGTAGAAGGCTTAGCAGATTTGTTGAATGCTGAAACAGAAGCTCAGCAAAGACAGGCATTGAGACAAATGGATGGAGCTTTATGCAAAACATATACTAGTTGGTCAAGCAAAATAAAAAGGGTGTGAGTTTTACAAAAATTTTATTTTTAATTACTTTTTGATTACCTTGGTTAATTCATTTATAAAATCAAATTCACGTAAAAAGAGTAACAATACATTGTTTAGAGCTAGAGTCATTATTGTGTAATCAAATTGAAATAAAATTATGCAATTGTAATTCATACATTAACTTTCCCAATCAATTTTTCTAAATACTTGAATTGAATCAAAGAAATTTAAAGTGTTTCTCCCACAAATGAATTTTTAGTCCATGCACACCTTCATATGGATAATTTTATTAATTTTCATTTTTTACTCTTTTAATAAAAAATTAAAATTTTCTCTTCTTATGAAGTAATTACAAAAGACTTGAACAACGGGAAATGAAGTTTTTTTTTTTTTTTTTTAATAGTAATTGCTTTTTAAATTGAAGCATTTGGGCAAAAATGACTATGAGAGACAGTATGTACCTGATGTACCATTTAGTCACAATTTCCCTTAAAAAAGTTATTGCATCTTGAGAGGAAAACATTAAGTACTTCATTCAATTTATACACCATTACTATAGCTATACAATTTGCAATCTCTCACCAGTGCGCCTAGAATACTTTTTATTTTGAATGAACTCTGAAGAGTTCTAAAATTTACCTCATGTGAAACATTCCTGAAGTCCATAGGCAAAGCTAATATTTTTTTTTTTTTTGCAGTGCTTAGCCAACATTGAAGCCTATATTGATTTCAGTGAAGATCAGGATTTGGGCAGCACTGTTTTAGAATCAGGTTATTTCAAAGCATCTAATTCTTTTCAATTTTGATTATAATTTAAAAAATTTCTTTCTCTTGTTTATTCTTTTTATTCCTGATATAAAAGTACACTTTTTTTGCATTTCAGTTAAAAATGATATACATATGCTAAAATCAGAAATTGCCTCTCAACTACTAGATAAAAGAAAAGGAGAAAAGCTGAGAAATGGGGTTTATACTGTATTATTAGGTCGACCAAATGTTGGTAAAAGTAGCCTGTTGAATTATTTATGTAAGTAAATTCTAGGTTTGTGTAACACAGTCTATGCACGTTTTTCTTTTCTAGATGAAGCTTTTTTTTTATTTGTAATTTTTTTTATAAGATGCAACAGTGTTCTAATCTTTACTAATAATAAAACTGAAAGTCTGTATGCCTGGATATCAGCATGTCTGCTATGTGCATAGCACCTAGACCGTTCGGCCGATTTCCATGAAATTCGGTACAAAATTAGTTCATAGCATAGGGGTGAGCACCTCAAAGCGATTTTTTGAAAATTCGATTTTGTTCTTTTTCCATTCCAATTTTAAGAACATTTTATCAAGCAAATTACCATAACATGGACGAGTAAATTATCATAATGTGGACGAGCAAATTACCATAACATGGGCGAGAAATTCATAATCCATTATTTGTAGATATGCTGGCGAACCAAATGACCTTTTAGTTTTCTACTATGGGGCAAAGCCGTGCAGGTACCGCTCGTTTATAATAGTGTTACTGACATCATTACACATATTTTAATCTCATGTATAAGAACTTTTTTTTTTACGTAGAAAATGGTGATGTTTTTGTAAAGTTACCAGTGGCATTTTTAAAATGGGTGATGTGCAGGGAGAATAATTTGTGGTGTCTCTTCCAAAAGTCTTTTGGTGTTTTAAATAAGCATCAAGTTTATACAACTTTCAGGACCTAGATGGGTATGTAAGCTCCACAACCTCTAATATTATACTCCATTTTGGTTGCAATTATAATTTAAGTGTAATCAATTTATGATTGTTTAAATTATTATAATATGTTTAAATTTAATAATGAAAGTATAATTTAAGATGTATTGGGGAAAATTTTCAGAATCGAAGTATTTATCTTTTTCATGAACTCTTAATTACACATTGAGTGTCACCCTAGGCGAACTCTCCCCCCCCCCCCCCCCCCCCCCGGTAGTGGCACTACTGAATGTAACACAAAATAAGCAAATAGGCCAGGGATAGAAAATGCATGAAACTATAAAATCCATTAAATGATTGGTTTGAAGATGTGTGGGTTTGAGAGAGTTGTTTGTATATCCCTTTCTCCCCTTCTAGAAAATTATCTGCCAAAAAATGTATTTATTATGATTTCAAAGTTCTTGTAATTAATTTTTCAAATGGAAGTTCTTTTCCTGTAGAGAAAAATCAAACTGCAAATGACAAATACTCTTTTATTTTCAGTTATTGAATCTATAACTAAAGAGAGCAAAAGTAGAAGTTGGTTGATTTAATATTTGGTTTTATTTACTGTATTATAATGGTCTTTAAACTTTTTTTAAAATTTTAAACACAAAAAAACATTAATTGTCGAGAAATATGGGATAATATTTAACATTTAGATTGTTAGATATATACATTTTTTTTTTAATGCGACCAATGTACCATGGGCCCGGGGCATGCTGGTTCATACTCACAAAGTTCTGTTAAAAAATTAGTATAAGAAAAATTATTGAATTAAACATTTTCAAAAAAAAAAAATACCTGGGATAATGAGAAATATTTAATGAAGCTCAAGGTAGAAAATCAAATTGCTCATTTAATGTTTTAATGTGATAAAAAATGAAAAACAGGCCAACGTACGTCACATCCCCCTTCAAAATATTAACATTTCAGGCTTCATAAATAATGAAAATGTTTTTTTATGTAACACTAAGTTTGAATGTGCTTTACTGAAATGTTAGCAAATGTCCCTCGGCACATATTTGCGCTTAATCACTCATAACTATTTTGTTCTTGTAAGGTCAGAGAGACATTGCCATCGTTTCTCCTGTGGCTGGTACAACTAGGGACATTGTTGAAGCCTCCTTAAATCTAGACGGGTATCTTGTCAATGTATCAGATACTGCAGGAATCCGAGAAACTCAAGATTGTGTAGAAGTGGAAGGAGTCCGGAGGGCTAAAGAAAGGTTAAATGTAGTTGCATTAACTTTTGTTATTACAGTCGAACCTCCATTTATCGAACTTCCACATATCGAATTTTTCTATATATCGAAAAAATCTCTATATATCAAAAAAAATTTCCAGACATTCGTAGATTTTTTTCCACTTTAAACTGTTTGTTGCATGAAAAATAAAGGTTAGGGGAGAAAATAATGTTCCCCAAAGGTTGCTACGAAACTCATAAGGAATTTGGAGTTGAGGGGTTCTTAAATTCCCTCAAGTTTATTTGAAATATCTTAGTTGTAACCAGTAACATTGTAAAACCAGTTTCAAGTTAGCCCTTTTGTCTGTTGATTACCATTCCTAGTCTTTTTAGCTGCAGTAAAAATCATTTAAGTTAAGTAGATTGATTTTTTACTTTTCTCGCGATTACATCGTCAAAACGAAAATCCCCTATTGTTGCCGATCAAGTTGAATTGCCGAAGAATGAAGATGTATAAAGGCGCAAAAATGTAATTTCTGTTATTTTTTAAATTATTAACTTTCATTTAATCTGATGCATGTATAAATTAGAAATTTGGTTTCATACACAAAAATTGTGATAGGGATGAGCTTTAATTTTAATGTTTTAGGAGATTTTTAGGATAAAATAAGATTGTTGCTATATATCAAATTTTTTTCCGAGAATTTGCTACTTCGATATATGGAGGTCAAACTGTACTTGTTTTTTAGCTTTTATTTATGAAAATCAGGGCTGTAAAGTTGGAGTAGGACTGGTTTTGGGGTGAAGGAGTCGGAGTCGAAGGTTCAAAATTTCAAGAGTTGAGTCGGTCACTTTCCCTCAAAGTCTACAACTCTGCCAGTGCTTGTGGAGTCGGAAAAAGAGTTGGAGTCAGACTGATTTTGGGACAAAAGAGCCAGAGTCAAAGGCTCTAAAATACCCAGAGTCAATTATTTTTCCTCCAAATCCGCAGCCCTGATGTAGTACACACTCTTTATAGTTTTTTTTCCTAATTTAGTTAGTTCATACCCCAATGCCTTGTTTACGTGTAGTATGCTCTTCTATCTAACCTCTAAGGAAAAATCATTCCAATATTAAAATCTTATATAATTAAAAACTGAGCCTATGTATCTATGTATGTCTAAGTAACTTTTCCGGAACACCAATGAACTGACCATCAAGCCAGGTATCGTTGGATTTGTAATCTTCCGGTCTTCATGTTTGGCCATTTAACATAATCCTCCAATAATAATTAGTGGATATATCAATTTAAAACTATTACTTATGACTCTTAGATTTCAAAATAAAATCCCTATTTTTCAAAGGCTTTCCTCCATTTAAATTATTGTTCAGTGCTTCATCTCAACTTTCCGTAACGGTGCTTTTATTAAAATTTGTAGTTGTAGCTTGAAGAAAATCGTTAAATGAAAGATTTGTTACATTTTAATGTATAAATAATGTTTATGAAGTTCAAATAGATTTGTAAATATTCTTTTATTTTTTAGGTCATCACAAGCAGATATTTTATTATTGATCACTGAAGCAGAAGACCTTTTAAGTTTCTCTGAAGACATCTTTAGGGAAAAGACTGACCTTACAAAGTTTGTTTTAGAAAAAGAACTTGGGCATAATTTAGCAGAATTTTTGAGTAGTAAATCTATCAACTCATCCATGAACAATCTGTCTCATTCGGACGATTGCAATGTAATGATCTTGTTAAATAAGATAGATTTATTGCCAGAAAATTATTTACCAAAAGTACAAATGCTACACAATCACAATCCATCAATTTGTGGCATTTCTTGCATAAATGGAACTGGAATGGATACTTTTCTAAGCATATTTACTGAAAAGGTTACACAAATGTAAGTATCACAATGTACAGGATGTTTCAAAAAGATTGACCTGATTTCAAAAAATCAGAACTATTTAGATTTTAATCTGTTTAATTAAATAATGGTATCAGGGTTAGTATGAGGAAAATCTCAAGTTTCACAGAGTTGCCGACAGGAATAGCGCTCTCTTTTTTCGCCCACCATTTCAGTGTTTGTGAAAATGGCGACTGCGTGACAAAAATCGTATTGTGTTCTACGCTTTGCAAAGTGCGAGTCTGTAACAACTGTTCAATGTAATTTTTGTCGAGAATACCCTGGCGCTAAACCTCCTGTCCCGAAGAGCATTAAAAGAGGGTCTAATCAATTCAGAGACACAGTTGTGTAAGCAGTCGATGCAGACATGCTTGCAATAGCTTGGAGCGAATTCGACTACCAGGTGGACATATGCCGTGGGTCCAAAGGTGGACATATTGAGTACCTTTAATTTTGTATGAAAAAAACTTTAATATTATGTAACATAAATAGCCAATCTGAAGTGTCTATTTTCAACAGTTTTCCTGAGATACACATTTCAAATCGGGTCATTCTTTTTGAAACATCCTGTATATTGCATGTACCGCTCATGTTTGTAGCAACAACGGCAAAATACAACAAAAAGTTCCGTATAGAACTAAACGAGCCTACTTTCCCATACACCCATACTACTTTCTTGTACCTGATCAATATTCTCAAAAATAGCTAAAATCGCAAATTGTTTCAAACATTTTTTTTTAAATATTTTAAGCTGATTTCCAGGAATAAAATATTTTTCACTCATCTAAAAAATTAGATGCGTAAAAAAAATAAATAAAATAAATAAATAAACGATCAAATAAAATAGCAGCACCTTTTAAACAAAGCAGCTAATACACTTTTTTCCATTAAAACATTTTTTTCAACAGCTTTCAAAACCAAAGAATAATAATTAAAGTTAATAAGCTCATTAAAATAAATACATCATAACAAAAAAAAAATTGTTTCTTTTTCCCCTGCTGCCAAAAATAATTTTTTTAATGAATTAATGCACTTAGCAAATTAAATAAAAACAATAAAACGTCACTTTAAAGAAATAATTTTCATTGTCAAAAATAAAAAAATCGTCTGCGCATATCTTTATGTAGAAACATAAATGACTTCGAGTTTATCCGCCGAAAACTGAATACCTAAATTAAAACTTTAGCATGAAAATAAAAACAAGTCATATCAACAATAATTATTTCACAGTTAAAACCATAGCTGTGGAGTCAGAGTCAGAGTCAATCTCATTTTGGGATAAAGGAGTCGGAGTCGAATATCCAAGAATCGGAATCAGTCATTTGTCCTCCGTGTATAAATTTTTGCCAAAGCTACGAAGTCAGGGAGTTGGAGTTCGACTCATTGTCGGGCACATGACTCGGTGTCGGAGTCTGGAGTTTGTCATCAAGAGCTATTTCCAACAAAATTTGTTTCAAAAGAAATCCGCCTTCAAGTTCAGAATCTGCATTGACTTCAGTTTCCCCGTAGGCGCTTATGTTAAGGGATTTGAACTGCTCAAAATTGAACGGAAAATTGTTCAAATCAAAAAGATATTTTATATACAAGTTTTTCATCAAAAGCTTTTTCCAACGAAATTTGTTTCAAAAGGAAGCCGCCTTCAAGTTCGGAATCTGCATTGACTTCAATTTCCCCATAGTCGCTAATGTTAAGTTTTTTTGAACTGTTCAAAATAGAACAAAAAATAGTTCAAATCCATAAATTAAATATAGGAATAAGGTGCCCTCGCCGAGATCTTTTGAAAAAAAAAATTGTTCGAATCAGACTATTCACTCAAAAGTTATTAGGGGGGGGGGATAGACAGACAGACTGACAGACATTTTTCCCCATCTCAACACCCTACTTTCCAATTTTTAAGTTTTTGATTTTTGTTTAATTATTTTATTTATTTTTGACTTTTTTTTTGTTTTTCATGATATTTTTAAGATGCATTAAGCCTTCTTTCATGCTTTTTTCTTCTTTTTCTGACTTTTACTGGGAAAGTAGGCAAAAAACTATAATTTTGATTAGATAGTTCTCAATGACTGCAATTTTATTGCAGTTTTTTAAAAGTATTTGCTCAAAAATCTTAAGTTTTTAAGTTGATACTGTATTGGTATAAATGAGTGATACAATGCATCTTTGAATAACAGATCCTTTTCTGTTCAATTTTTTTAACTGTAATTTTACTTCACAAATTTCATCACGTCTCAATGTAAAGAAAGTTTGCTCTATGATTTCTTCTTTTTTATGGGGGGTGGGGCATTATCTTCTGCTAATGCCTATAAAGATTTTAAAAAACTTTTTTAGTTCTCTTTAAAATTTTTGAAATATCTATCAGTTTGGAACAAAGTTCAAGCACCTACTAAACTGTTCCCATCTCGAAAATCTAGAATGTTCAAAGAGCATTCTTGAATTGGGGAGATCTAGAAATTTGATTAGAATTCTGGCAATTAAAATTTTTGAATAACTTCAAAATTACATCCTAGTTATAATGAATGATTCTATATTTTGAATTATAATATTCTGTCCACGATCAAGTGAAAATTTCAGAAACTCGGGAAGCCGATGTTGTTAGAATTTTAGATTCGAAAAAAGGCTTTTGTCAGATGTCTTTTTATCTGTAATCCAATTTCTTTTGCATTGGGAAAAGGCGTTCCTTGTAATGCAGAAACACATGCCTACAGTTATCTGCATTGGACGTTTTTATTTATTATTTTATTTTTTATGCACAATGGTATTTATTTAACTTAATGATAATTTGTGTGTTACTCTGTTGCGATGATATATCCTGTATGCAATCTAATTTCCTGTTCTTTTCTTAGATGCTGTCAGCATAGAGGAGAAGAACCTGTCATTACACGAGAACGACACCGCCATTGTGTGGAGAAATGTTTAGAAAGCATGACAGAATTTGAAGACTGTTTGAACTTAGATTTAGCAATTGCTGCTGAAAAATTAAGAAATGCTGTTAATGAACTGGGTAAAATAACCGGTAAAGTGCAAATAGATGACATTTTAGACATAGTGTTTAAAGATTTCTGTATTGGAAAATAAAATTACTTGTATTTAAAACTTCTGGAAATTCAGTTCATTGATATCCCAAAACTCTATGTTTCACAAACTTCTTTTAAATTTTTGAAGGGTGTGATTTTTGACGCTAACCTCACGTTTTGTGGTGATTGATAATTCAATATTGGCTTGGTTGATGTTACTAACCATACAGTTATATATATATAGTTCATGGATACTGTTTCACTAGATTTATATATATACTAGCTGCGTCGCCCGGCTTTGCACGGTCTACCTCGAAAATAAAAGTTATGTCAAGTGACGCCTGTTCAACCCTCAGGATTGGACAAAAAGAAAAGAAAACAAAAATCAGTGAAATTTTGCAGCAGATTGCGGAAAATCCCCAAAAAGTAAACATTTTAAATCCCCTGATTACAGGAAAAGCCTCAAAACAAAAACAAGAATTTTACCTGTTCATATTCGAGAAAAAAAATGGCAACAAATCCTTCATCTCAATGATTTTCTTCACCCGATGTACATTTTAATAAAAGCGTTGTTGCGGAAAGTTGAGATGAAGCACTGAATAATAATTTGAATGGAGGAAAGCCTTCGAAAAATAGGGATTTGATTTTGTAATCTAAGAGTCATAATTAATAGTTTTTAATTGATATCTCCGCTAATTATTATCGGAGGATTATGTTAAATAGCCAAACATGAAGACGGGAGGATTACGAATCCATCGATACCTGGTTCGATGGTCAGTTCACTCGTTCGGGAGAAGAAGCTTGGACATAGATAGATAGATAGATACTCAGATTTTATATGTATAAGATTCTATTAGATTTTTTTTTTTTTTTTTTTGACAATTTCTATGTATTATTTGTTTTAAATTTCCTGCCCTGTGGAGATTTTAGATAGTCTTATTTCAGGAAACTGACTCAGAGTGGTTATATGAATATAGAGATAGATACAGAAATAGCTATACAAATACAAAGATTGATAGTTACAGAGATAGATTTGATTGATTTAATAAGATGTTCAGAGATCTACACATAATTTGAAATTATTTTTTCATCGTGGCTAAATACCAGCCGCCAAAGGCTGTCAGGAATATAATTATTAGCGTTGCAACAGTAGAAAAGCAGCTATTGTTTTGTTCAGCAAAGTAACAATTCAAGTGCCAATTATCTGTACAACCGATATAATAGCTTATTATCTGGCGTTGCTCGGGTGCTCATTTACGCGACATATCTTACAGATAATTAAGTAGTGAATTCTACTCTCATAAGCCTACCGTCTCTTATGTACAAACCCACAAAAGAACTTTAAATAGAATAAAAAAATCAAGCAAAAATACACAGCGTTCCCTGCGACAGTAATAGGAGAAACAATAGCTACATTATTTTCTTTTTTGACTGGCAGAACGCAAAAAAACACCGCTTTGACTTGATTTAAAATCGAACTTCATCTTTAACCATAAAACAGCAATAAGTATAAAGAACAAAATATTATTCAATTAGACACGAAAGCACGACGTTTAAGCATACAAATTTGAAGAATATCCAAAATATGTAATTTTTTTCACTTGTTTAAAAAGATTTATCAGTTATTTTTCTTGAAAATGGTGTCTAAAACTTTCTTTATATGGCTTTTGAAGTACAAACTGTTTTAAAAAATGTAGCTGCCCGTAATCCCACTGTACTTGCGTTAGTTATTTTGGGGAACGTCAATTATTGCGGCTTCTTGGTGCGATTTAAAATGTTACCAAATTTGCAATAATCGTTTTGGAATACCTTGGATATTGCTCCCCCTCACTACTTTAAAAACTATCTGTCACTAAGTTTCGAAAACGAAATATTGTCGCCAAACGCTGGAGTACTTTTGGTGATCATGACGCGAAAACTTTTCATCCAAAATGTTTCTAAAATAAGTAGTGAAGTTTGGCGATTGCTATATACATTAACAAATCGGCAAGTTACGAGAGATTTCGAATCATCAGAGTAGCAAAGTTTCGTTAACTATTTTAATCTTACTGCTATACTCGAAATTTTGTTTGTCTGGATGTTTGTTACCATGGGCGCCCATTTGCAAAGTTGCAAGGGGGGGGGGGGGGGCTCAAATATTTTCCCCGTGGTTTAGCTGGATATTTTCCCCGTGAAAACTAATTTAAGGACAGATTAGAGTCATTAAAATTTGACATTTTTAATAATTTATTCATTAATGGCTTGAGAAGAAATGTTTTTACATTTTTGCAAAGAAAAAAGTACTAAAAGCAAGGAAATTCTAATTTCAAAGGGGGGGGGGGCTCGAGTCCCCCCTTGCCCCCCTATATGGGCGCCCTTGTTTGTTACTTTTTCACGCAAAAACTACGGAATTTATTTTAATGAAACTTAACAATAATATAGCTTACACATCAGAAAAACACATAGGGCAGTTTTCGTACCCCAAATTTGCAAATATGGGGGTGAAATACTTGCACATATTTTCATTATATGTCCGTCAAAAGCGTTTTTTTTTTTCTGCTGAAGATGGCATCAATTCGAAATTTCTTAGTAGAATAAAAAACTAGTTACAGTAAACTCCCGAATATCGGCTGTCGGATTATCAGCGAGTCTTTCCACATTTTTTCCCTTAAAATTATTTTTTTCACTTACGATTGTGCTGTTGTTCTTTTTTTGCTTTTATCTGTATTTTTTACATTCAATGTTAGTAGATGCAATACAATAATGTTTTTAGCCATAGTTTGAACTAATGTGTGAGCATTATTCATATTTTTTAGCTATTGTATACAGTAGTACGTTTTTTACCCATTATTCACACATAAAAATATTAACATAGATGTTTTTTGTCCCGATTTTTAATGATGCCACTGTTGGACTGTTATTTTTATTTTTATTTCTTATCACTTTTTTATTCACCTTGTAGTGGTAAAGATAACAGGAGAGTGTCCCTTTCAGTCGGATGTAGAACATCCATATTTTTTGGGGATCCGCGGGTTTCTCCCACGGGAATTTTTTTTGAAAAATAGATATAAAAATATGTATTTTAAGGTCCCATATGGGGTAATTGAGACTACAAAAATATGAAGAAAAATAGGCAAAGTCTTTTAAAAGTCATGCATTCTTCTGCAAATCAAGATCAATCAAAATAAAAACCGCTTGCTTGACAAACCGTTGACAGAAAGGAAAAACGAGAGGAGAAAAGAGAAGCACATCGTCATTTGCTCATATTGGCTCTTAGTGTGGTTTGTTTTTTATCACTTCTCCAACCTCCCCCCCCCCTTTTCATCAAATGCTCTACAGTATAAAAACTGCAAAATGGTTTAAAAGAAATGGTGTAGATATTCAGAAAATAAGAACGAAAGAGTAATATTCTGGTCATTTGGATAATTCACACTTTATTTTCTTGATAAGAGACAAAATTGAAGAACTTTTCTAGTAATTTTCAAAAACTCTAGAACAGTTTAAAAATTTTAAACCACTTTATTTGCACTTTTCAGAAGTTGACTGCACAAGTCTTACAAAATGATTATAACTTAGTAAGGCACACCCATTTTAAGTTAAAAATAAATACAACGAAATATTTCTAAAAACAAACAATGTTATTTTTCAATCACAAGTAGTGCAGAAAATGAAATAGCGTAGAGTAAGTGTTATTTTTTTCCTCATACTTAAGATATTAACAGTATGCAGTAGAAGTAAGATAAAAACAAGCTGAATATTCGGAATACTGAATTCGGTATTAAATGCATGTCAAGACGTGGAATATAACAGTCTCAATAATTGATCCCGAAAAAGTCATTTGTGACGAGTCCCAAAATTTCTGTGATCACCCCTGAAGGAAGACAAGTCTACGAAAGCCCTATTCAGTATTTATAACATGTGGGGTTCTTCTAAATAAAAGTGTTGGCTCAGATTATTTTCTTCTCGTATGAATTTATGGTTGCTTCCACTTATAACAGAGCAGTTAAGTCTCGTACAAATCTTATGAAACATTTTGTGGAGCCATTTGGCAGAGATATTTTTTTGCGTGATTATACGTTTTTTGTTTCTTGCGAATGCCTTACTAATACGTGATTAAAATTATGTCCTGATATTGCGTGGGAATAATGAATATATCCAGATTAGTTGCACTCCGCAGTTGAAAACGTCGCGCACAGCATGAATTGTGTCCTCCAGCTCGATGGTAAAATCATGGAACCTGAACCTACACGACCATGCGCAAGCGTAATATGCCAGCAACACTTTTAAACAAACCACTAAGCTTTACATGCTAATCCTTTCTTCTTGTATTACACACTAGTGGTACCCGCACGGCTTTGCCCGCAGTTGAAAATTAAAAGGTCATTCTGTTCGCCTGTTATGTATACAAATAATGGATGACGAATTTCTCCCAATTGGCTTTGTTCCACGGCCCAATTGGCCATTCCACGTCATGATAATTTCGTAATTTAATCGTCCATCTTATGATAATTTTGCTCCGGAAAATGATCTTAAAATTGAAATAGAAAAAGAACAAAATCAAATTTTCGAAAAATCGCTTCGAGGTGCACACCCCCATGCCACAAACTAACTTTGTGCCAAATTTCATGAAAATCGGACGAATGGTCTAGGCGTTATGCGCGTCATAGAGATCCAGACATCCAGACATGCTACAGACATTCTCCAGACAGAGAGACTTTGAGCTTTATTATTAACTAGTGGCACCCGCACGGCTTCGCCCGTAATAGAAAAATTAAAGGTCTTTTGGTTCGCTTGTATATTTACAAATAATATATGGTGAATTTTCTCGCCAATTGGCTTGTACCGACGTTACAGTTCCACGTTATGATAATTTCGTATCTCGCCAATTGGCTTGTGCCCATGTTACGGTTCCACGTTATGATAATTTCGTAATTTATGATAGTTTTTTTTCTTAAAATTGGAATAAAAAAAGAACTACATCGAATTTTCGAAAAATCGCTTCGAGGTGCACACCCCCATGCTACATACTAACTTTGTGCCAAATTTCATGAAAATCGGCCGAACGGTTTAGGCGCTATGCTCGTCACAGACATCCTACAGACATCCAGACATCCAGACATCCTCCGGACAGAGAGACTTTCTGCTTTATTATTAGTAAAGAAGATGATAATTTCGTATCTCGCCAATTGGCTTGTGCCCATGTTACGGTTACACGTTATGATAATTTCGTAATTTATGATAATTTTTTTTTCTTAAAATTGGAGTAAAAAAAGAACTACATCGAATTTTCGAAAAATCGCTTCGAGGTGCACACCCCCATGTTACATACTAACTTTGTGCCAAATTTCATGAAAATCGGCCGAACGGTTTAGGCGCTATGCTCGTCACAGACATCCTACGGACATCCTACAGACATCCAGACATCCAGACATCCTCCGGACAGAGAGACTTTCTGCTTTATTATTAGTAAAGATATAATATAAAGAATATAAATTCAAAAACGCCACCTGTTAGCAATTTTTTCAACTAAATTTTTTTTATTGCACTATGTTTCTTTCCCCTTCAAGGTAAGTAAGTGTTCCAAATTTGGTTGCAATCTGATGATTACTTCAAGTAACAGACTGCTCCAAATAGAGATACTTATTTTACAACCACTTGGTATATGCAGCAGTGTTGCTACCTTTTTCTAGTTCAAATTCAGAACGAGTTTTTTTACATTACTAGGGGCTCCGCCCCCTGCTCGTCGAGGCTCACTAACCTCCGAAGAATGCTTCACAATCTCATTTGAATCGCAAAGATTTAAATCGTCCATTAAAAAGAATCAGAAAAACGCGTTACGAGTTCCGTTTCGAACAAAATGAAAATCTCCCTCTCCCTCCGTGGAAAATTGAATTTAAGTAAAGAGCTCATAATTAGGACTTAATCCCGCTCCCGCTCGAAGGTAAAAAGAACTTGATAAAAATATGCATAACAGAAGTTTTTTTTTAAAAAAAAGTCTTTCAAAGAGAACCCCTTTTCCCAGGTTGCAAACTAACTTGTACCAACTTGTGCAGCCATATAAGTTCTAAGGGGCTCTTGATAATGCTCTAAACTAGGAAATCTGAATAGTAGTCACTGACTCGATCAGAGTAACAAAAAATGGCAACCGCTTTTGAAGTTTGGTAGCCAGGGGTTTTTTTTTTTTTTTTTTTTTTTTTTTTGAGTATATTCAGCGCAAAAATTAAATAACCCCCTGGGAATTAGTTTACTCTGTTTGTTACGTTGCCAAGTTGAAGTCTAGCACCACATAGAATATGATTCTTAACAAATAAATCCACAGTCGCCATTTTTGGCGACAAAGACTAATTTTTTGATAGCCATATTTTCAATAAAATGGTCGTCCGTTGGCTACTGGCGACCGCTAATCTACTTTTGCTCCTGAACTTAGCAAAACGGCAGTTTTATAAGTTTGAAAAGTCGCTTTCAAATGCGTGGTCTCTGGTAATACATTTTGCTCTTGAGCTCCGGGCTTGAATTGAGTTTTGCCTAGGACTTTGGCTAAAATAGAAACTTTTATATCTGATGTTCGAATTGATTGTAAAAATTGGAATGAGTTGAATCTGATGCAGAAAAAAAGCTTTTTCACATGGCACAGAATGTTAAGGAGTGCTTGAAACCTATCATCTCTTTAACAGACAATCTATGTAAAATTTTATGTTCAAAAATTAATTACAAAAATCAAATTCGAAATTTAAAAAAAAAAAGGAATTTTCCCAGGTGCAAACCCATGGAGCTCGATGTAATTTTGAATCAAATTTCAAGGCAGTAAATGCTATGGCGTTTCCTGAACGAAGGCCCACCACAGACAGAATTTCAAATTCTTTGACGTAACTTTTTTAATATATGGAGAAGCAGGTTAGTATTTGAATCCAAATAATGGACATAAATTTTTCTCTCCAGTAAGATGCTTTGGGGATCACAAAATAAGAAATCGCCAACTGCATCAATTTGTCAATCACGCGGAGTCACGCAGTACTGCTTATTTCTCCTCAACGGTCGTTTTGCAGATGCATCCAAAACGAAGAAAGATTTTCCGTTTATTTGATGATGCTTTTATGATTATGTCTCGCGTATGAAATTCTTGTTAATTTGATGTGGTTTTGTTGCTGAAATATTGCTGTGCCGTAAGGTATTCGAATATCATTTGTGCCAAATTTATTGGAGATGTTTCGATAATTGAAATTTTGAAGTGGTCGCCAAATTTCGGTCGAATTTTGGCAAAGAAGTATACTTAATGAATTTCTAAAAGGTGCAGAATTGATATGCAATCGTATTTTATTTCGAAGAAAATGTCATTTATATATTTTGCCCACTAGAAAACGCCAATTTGGCATTTTTAACTGACATAAATATTATACTTACTAAATATCTTTTTTGCATGGAATATTATTGACTCCAAGAATTTATTCTCAATATTAATTGCGTTTTTTAGGTCAGAATAATGTCTGATACAACGAAATTTAAACTCTGTCAGATTAAAGAACTGTTGAATCAGAAAAACAATCAGTTTCAAGGAGAAATATTTACTAAGGACCCACTATTTGCGGAAGTAAGCGATGGCGTATTTATCGGTTGTTATGGTTCGGATATGAGTGATTTTACCTTGAAGAAACTTCAGCTTAGAGTACTAAATATCGGTTTATGTGAGAAATGTTTCGCCAGGTGTCACATTTCATGTCCTTTAGAAGGAAGACTATTACTTCCTCCATTTAGATATCATAGTCCTATGTATATAATCAAAGAAGGACTGCATACTCTGGGACTCATTGCTGCAGATCATAGTAGATTTCCAATAAATGAGTATTTCAAGATATCATATGATTACATTGACGAATCCTTGAAGATATCGAATCGTGGCAATGTGATAGTCATATCGAAAAATGGTAGAAGTCGAACAGCAGCTATTGTGGCTGCTTATCTAATGGTGAAGAAGAGTTTTACTCTGATAAAAGCTATTGAGCAAATTAGTCGATTCTGTCCCATATGTCCAAATGATGGCTTCTTGGTGCAACTGATTTGTTTGGAGAACAGACTTTTGGGTTTACCACTAAAATCTGATGTTAGTTACTTGCAAATGAGAAACCCAATTAAACTCAGGAAGTGTCCAAAGAAAGAGTTGACATTGGCACCTTTACCACAAGAAAAAAGGAAAAAGTACCGCGTTCCTGACACCGACTCTAAATTTTCTAATAAAATATACGATACGTTCAGCATTTTAAATGATCGAACATCAGATTGGACCTTGGGCAAATCAGTAAGTCTGTTTGATAGGCAGACATACTCTCCAACTCCTTTCAAATTTCATTCCCCTGGAGGAGAGTTTGAAGTTAATGATGCAGAATCTAAGGTTTCTGATGGGGAATATCCAATCAAGTTATGGAAATATTCATAACTCATCGAGATCATCAGAGAAATTCCTGATTGGCTTTGATTAAAGAAAAGTTATGTTCACTCTTTGAAATCATGCATTCCATTTACGATTTACTATAAATTTATTATCTTACAGCAAAAGAAACAGATATGTGTATAATACTGATCCAAAATATTTGTCTTGATGGATTGATAAGCCTTAAATTATTTTGTTCAATCAGAAGTTTTTAACCCCCGACACACAAACGAAGAGGGTTATAAGTAAAAGTATATAAGAAGGGGGGGGGGGAGAGAACTAAGATAAACGCACCAGTAGTGGCCACTTGAAGGTTTATATTTGAAAAATAAGTCTTCTAGGTCTCCCAATGGATTCAAATGTACAGGAGGTAGAGCTCAGGCTATATTGTAGGGAACAGTTCTAGGAGGAGTAGGTAGAGCATCATGAACAATTGTTATCAGCTATTCAGTGTGGTCGTCTGGATTGTCAATGTGTTTTCAGCTGTCTTCTAACACTTCTCCATAACGAGGCACATAAACATTGTGTTATATTATGAATAGAACAATGCTCAAAAAATTATATTTTTAGAGCTATAGCCATGCTATGAAATGTGAAAGATCGTGTTTGGAACGATTTAACTCGAAATAGTTGCTTTCTTGACTGACAGTTTAGCTGGCCACTACTAGTACCAAAAAAGTCAGGTAATTCAAAAGTGGCCACCGAGTGGCCACTACTGAATCAGGAAGGTTTTTCATAAATCAACTCGATTTTCTTTTCAGTAGGTTGTAATATTCTTACATAATAACCTGCCTCATTTCTGATATAATATTATTGTGTGAGCTTGTAGTGGCTACCCGGTGGCCACTTCTATACAACAATATGGCCACTACTTACTCACGCACAATGGCCATTAATGGATGAAATTTGAGGTGTGGGAAAAAATTTAGTAAAATGATATTCTGGAATTTTTAAAAAATGGGATGATTAAGGAAGAGTAGAGCTATAATACGCTCATTCAGGTTCAAATGTGGTAATTAATATTGTAGGCCCACAGTTTAAAAAAGCCACAAAATATGCTTCACTGTGGCGACTGCTAGTGCGTTTACCTCTTATATGGACAGGCCTGGATTCCCTATCTGGCCATCTTAGGCCCTGGCCTAGGGGCGCATATCACCCGGAGCAAAAAAAAAAAAAAGAATAAAATTAATTTGAATTCTGAAATTTTAAATTCAAATTATGTTTTTCGCAATCACGACAGGACCCTATTCATTGGAGTTATTGTTTAAAGAAACGGTTTCTGTCCCCCCAAGTCTGCCTCTCCTCCTGGGCGACTACGTGCGTATAGTTGTGTGTGCAGGCCCACGTGCGTGCATGTATAGGCTTGTGTGTGTGTGCGTAGACCTGTGTGTATGCACTTAGGCGTGTGTGTATATATGTGTGTAACGGCGTGTGAGTGGGAATGTGTATGCGCGTAAGGATGCGTGCGTGCGTGTGTGTGCGTAGGACGTGGACGCCACCGACCAGGAGAAGCGGCCAAAGGGGGACAGTGCTCAGGACCAGAAGCCGGTGGGCGGTTGTGCTGCAGAAGCCCCTCGTCCAAGCTGAAAAAGGAACCACAACGCCTAGGACCGTCAAATGAGAACAATAAACAATCGTGATTGCTCAAAAAAAAAAAAAAAAAAAAAAAAAAAAAAAAAAAAACAGGAATTTGGCGCTCTTGTATATAAAGAGGAGAAAAATTGAAATGGAACCGATTGCAACCTGGCAGGTAAAAAATGGAGCGAGTATTAAAGAAACGGATGCAATCGGATTTCGAAAAATGTGTCAAAAATCGGGATTGATGCGTAATAGCGTAAAAAATGGCCAAGATGTGTATTTCTTAATTTAATTTGCAGAATTCTATAAATATGCATGTTCTTGAACTCAAAATCCATGACCAATTGTCAATTTCCTTGATTTTTGAGCATTTTTTGCCGAAAATCATGGTTTTCCATGATCGTTTTCGGTCATAGCCGAAATCCATGACTTTTCAGGTGCGCGGACACCCTGCCTTTAGTAGTACTGAAAACATACGCTTCCAATTTCCTATATCACTTGATGTGCCCTTGTAAGTTGTAGGAAACAAAATGCCCTCGAATTACATTGAATGGTGTTATTACCTTACTATTTTATAATGTATAATTTTTTTATCCAAACTTAATATTATAAAGAGAGGGGGGCGGATTTTTGTGTGTTTATATCCGAGGTTATCCCCGGAATCACTGCACCTATTTGAAAAATTCCTTCACTATGTAAAAGGTGCTCTCTTACTGAATGACACAATCTATAATTCGAAAAAATCTGATAAATAGTTCTTTTTTTATAACAATTCAGGCCCAAATTTCACGTAAATTCCCGAGTATGGGAGTGAAAAACTACTTGCACATATTAATATTATATGTCGTTGAAAAGGGTAGAATTTTCCGCGTTCTAAACAATTTGTTTCAATGCTCTAACTTAATTACGGCGAGAGTAATTTGCGTTTTTAGCTCGAACTTTTTTAGGCTTAGCTGAAATTTAGGCACTTCTTTCTTCATTAAATCTATCAATAAAAAGTGAAGGAATTGTCCCACAGTTTTCCTTTTGACACCATTGGAAAAGGGACATTTTTTACTCCAGATCTCTCTCGACCTATGGTCGAAAAAAATTAGCTTCTAGCTTCAAAGAAAAAAAAGTTACAAGCGTTTTTAAATCAAATTCAAAAAATGTCATTTTGATTCAGGTTGTCAACCATTTTATTTTCGCGTTTCCACGGTTACGCTTTTTGAATCCATTGTTTCTTTCCTTATTTTGCATTTAATTTCTTTAACTTATTTTATTTCGTGTTTCCATGGTTACGCTTTTAAAATCCATCTTTCGCATTTTAATTTCTTAAAAGTATTTTAATATCTGTCGTCATTGTTTGGAAGAGTAATCTTGCATGGTGTTTTTTTTTATTATTATTTAAGCCTGATTATTGAATATATGTCACTTGACACAATTTTTATTCTTAAGGTAGACCGGGCAAAGCCGGGCAACGCAGCTCTTAATATATAAAGATTTGAAAACACTGTTAATGTGATTTGTACTTTTTTGTTTGTTTGGCGAAATATTTATTATTGCCAAAGAAAAAATATCCGCTTCACTAGGCAAAAGGGCTGGGTTCCGGTAGCGCGGTCGCTTGGCGCGTTAGGAGGTGAGCAGAGTTCAGTCTAGGATTATTGTTTTAAAGCAACTGTAAATGTAATTCATTGTTTTGGCGATTTTTTTTTGAAAGAAAAGAAACTTTTGATTTGTTTTTATCCGAGTGAAACGTACGATATTTTCTTCTTTTTTTCTGACGATGATTTTTGAATGTTCCACTGTTTTTTTTTTTTTTTTTTTTTTTTTCATTAGACGGATGGATTATGATAGCGTGGTTGCTGGGCAGTTTGGCGATAAACCATAGAGTTGCGGAACTGTTTTTACATTGAAAAGATATTATTTGATGTCTTTTTTTGTTTATTTTGTGAAACATTTTAAATTGCAGTAAAACCCACTTCACTCGCTAAATAGATTTTTAAAGCAACTGTAAATCTAATTTAATGATTTGGCGAAAAATTTTAAATCCCAAAGATACTTTAATATATTTTTTTTTTTTGAAATGTTGTGTACGGATTTTATACAAAGAAAAATTATCATTCACATCAGAGGGGGAGGGGGTGTCAATTCTTTTTATTCAACGGACTTCCATTAAATTTTTTCACGGGCACCGCTGTGCGGGTACTGCTAGTATAATATATTTATATTAGTACTATACGTATATACTTACCAAAGTTTATATGTGCAACGATTATGTGAGAACATACATTTTCTTTTACTTTATTTCTTTACATTAGCGTACAAAAGATACAAATACAAATTTTCTACTGAACACTTTTTATTTTAACTTGAGTACTTATGTACTTTGAAGAAAGAAATGTACAATAAAAATGTGATCAATATATTGGTACATAATGTAACTATCATATTGAATCAGTTTTATTCATCAGTTATTTGAATTTAACGTAAGTAAGATAAATTCTTGGGAAGGATATCAGATAGCCCCTACTCTGACTCATGCATATGGCCACTACTGAAAATTTCCGATTTTGGTGTGGCCACTATTGGATCAAATTTGAAGTTTAGGAAAAACTTTATAAAAACTTGGAAAAAATTGAAATTTTGGCATTTTTAGAAAATGGGACGATTAAGGAAGAGTTGGGCTATAATACGCTTATTGAGTTTTAAAATTGAAATTAATATTGTAGACCCACAGTTTAAATAATAAAAAAAGTATGCTTAACTGTGGCCACTACTGGTGCGTTTACCTTACCTTCCTAGAAAATTTCTGTGCGGGGATTGATTTGCATTTCTGCAGTGAATAAGTAAAATGTAGAAAACACTAAAGTTGTGCTCAACGAGTCTCATCAAGCGTCTCTTCGTTTCTCAACTCGACGAATAGATTAAAACAGTGGTTTACAACCTATGGTCTACCTAATCGAATAAAAACAGAATTATCAAAATCGGTTCTTCTGTTCAGGAGCTACGATACCGCAGACGGACACGCATACACATATACAAAGAGAGAGAGAGAGAGAGAGACTTCAAACTTACAGCAACCTTCCTTTTTGCGCCTAGGGGTTTTGTTAGGTAGAATTAAAGTAATTCTTTGCATAAGACAATCGAAAGTGAGACATATGATTGATGTTAGAAAAATCAATGCATTGCCTTAAAATCTAGATGAACTTCATGTTTCAATAGCATTTGCTTACTTCAGACCTACCTCGTTGTTTAAAACTATTCAAGAGAATAAAATAGATTACTTTATATATATATATATATATATATATATATATATATATATATATATATATATATATATATATATATATATATATATATATATATATATATATATATATATATATATATATATATAGGGGAAACCCGGCTAAAGTGGATACCCCGGGCAAAGCGAATTTTGCCAATAACTCACAAATAATTAGTTTTCCGGCAGCCGCGTTGCCATAGCAATGGTCGCCTGTTGCCGCTCCGTGTGCGGCAAACACGTCGGGACGAGTTCGTGTCACTTGACGCCAGTGACCGAACAAAGTATGTTTTGGGGAAAACAATATTAGTTTACAGAAGTTAGTGTTCCATCTACAACTTTAATACTATTTGTGACATGTTCTTTGTTATGAGTAGGATTCGATGTACGATTATGTAGCTTTCACCTATCCGTAGACCGCGAGTTTAGATGAAGATGCTTTGGTTTTTTGGTAATTTTTAGTAACCTCAAAAATGTACTTGAAGGACAAAGCGGATTGGGCAAAGTGGATACCATAATCACTATGCCCGGTCATGACAAGTCACTTCATCCGAACCTGGTAGTCCTTCAATTTTAAGATCTCAAGTCAGTGCTACCATTGAAGACCGTCCTTATGCTCCCATGGGATCTGAAACAACAGAATAAGTCCAAGGCAATGACTTTTCTCCCGTTTCTCCCAAATCTGCATGTTCTAAGAACTACTACAGTACTTCAGTTTTACAACCTATTCCTCAGCCTGTTAAACCAATAACAACACGTAAATGAAAGCTACATTTATCTACACTCCTGAATAGGACTCCAATAAATGACAATCAGAAACAAAAATTTAAAAAATCAAAAAAGACTGTCATGAAGTAACCAGATGATGTTTCGACCAAGCTTCTCAAAAGACTGTTAAAAAGACCACTTCAAGAAAGACTAAATCAAAAATATCTGCTACTAAACATAGCACTGCATAAAAGAATAATAAGAACAAGGAAGTAAAGAAATTTGATGATGTAAGGTGCATTTTCGTGATGAAATATTCATTGAAGAAGATGATCAGCCAACAGAAATCTGGATACAATGTCGTATTTGTACTCAGTGATGTCATAAAGTTTTTTCAGCATTCGAAAATGGTAATGTTTTTGTTTGTGATACCTAACTGCAATGATTAGTATTGTAACATAAAAATGTTTTTTTTTTTTTTTTTTTTAAATATGCTCCTAAATTCTGGATTTTGACACTTTTTTAGTTTAATTCTTTGTTATTATAATTACTGCAATAACTAGTGTTGTAGAAAACCCCCTTTTTTTTAAATGCGCCTTTAATTTTCGATCCTTACTTTATTTTTAAGTTCTACTTCTTTGTTTGTAATAATTACAATAATCAGCATTGTAGCAAAAAAAGATGTTTTTTAATATGTTCCTTTAATTTTCGAAGATTATTGAGCAATCACGATTGCTTATTGTTCTCATTTGACCGTTTTTGGTGTCCGTGCCTTTTTTAACTTGGACCAGAAGAATCTGCAGCCCCACCGCCCACCGTCCTCTGCTGGCGGCGGCGCGGCGTGGCTGCTCCGGTTTTGAGCTATCTGCTTCTCCTGGTCGGAGGCGTCCATGTCCTACACACACGCACGTTCACACACATACACACACGACTTCACACACATGCACTCACACATGCCTACGTGCATACACACAGGTCTACGCACACACACAACTATGCACAAGTAACCGCCCAGGAGGAGAGGCAGACTTGGGAGGGACAGGAGCCGTTTCTAGAAACAATAACTTCAATGAGTAGGGTCCTGTCTCAGTTCGTGATTGCGAAAAACATAATTTGAATTCAAAATTTCAGAATTCAAATTAATTTTCTTTTTTTTATTTTTAAGTACAATTTCTTTGTTTGTAATAACTACAATAAATGGCATTGTAGCAAAATGTGTTTTATTGATATGTTCCTTTGATCTTAGATGGTTATTTTATTTTTAATGTTTAGTTTCATGGCAAATAATGTTCTTGTTCGCTTTGCCCCAGTACCGAATCCACTTTACCCGGGGTGTAGGGCAAAGTGGATATTTTTGCCATTGTTGAAAACTGGCCTTATATCTAATAGTATAATTAATATTAGGGACAACTGTTATTGCATTACGTAAGTTCATTAAATGAAGACTGATTATAAAAATTTGTTTCAACTTCCAAAGTTATAACTAAACGTCAATAATCAAGAAAAGCTTAAGATATTCACGTTGCCCGGGTTTCCCCTATTTATTTATTTATTTTTTTCAAACTGAAATAAATTTTCACGAGAGAAAGCAAAAGGAAATCAATTAGCATAAAATGTATGAACATTTGTGAAATACACTTTGTAAAAACTTTTTTCTTTTTTTGGTCAAGGTAAATATTTGTTCTTACCCTTTAGAAAATACTTAGAATGGGTTATATTTTTATGTCATTTCCTTAGCATTTATTTCAAACCAATTCACACGCAAAAACTTCAAGGGAGACATTATTTGCTCTTGTAACTTTTTAAAAACACTGTTCTCAAACGAAACAAGATGTAAATAATTCCTGAGTAAAATCAACAATTATTTTTAATATTAATTTCCAACTCTGCTTGCATAAAATAATCTGCTACAACCTTGACAAACTACGTTCAGTAATTACAGTGCTGGCCAAATTATTAGACAAAAGAGTTTTTTTTTTTTTTTGTTTTTTGTTCACTATTTGTACTAAAATACTACTTATTTTACTGTTAAAGTACAGTACATACTGTACACAGATTATTACATTATTTTGGCATAATTTAATGTTTGCAGGTGGCAGCATTGTCTGCTTTGTTTATGCTCTTTGTTTATCTACTTACCAGGAACATAACCTCAATCAGCTTAAACTGTTCACTAGTTCTTTTTATAAGTGTGTTCTATTATATTTAAAGTTAGTTTTAGGTAATTAGTGAGTATGTGTATGTGAGAATATATAATAGTGAGTATGAACAATTTTTTACCTCCTTTTTAAAAAAGTTAAGAAATGGTGTAAACCTTGTGAAAATCATGCCAAAAAGACTTAAAATACTCATCGAGAACAAGGGAATGCATACTAAATATTAGATAATTATTTCACTGTTCGTTAATGTGCCTATAGTTATGTATTCAATAAAGAATTTTCTTTTAAAACAGTCTTAGTATAATAATTTGGCCAGCACTGTAAATGCAAACAAAATATTAATTTACATAATTTTTCTGACTAAAGATATGAATGGAAATCTAATTAGTACTCTATTTGATGAGCATACAGCATTTATTTATGGAAGCACCATTTACTTCGCAGTAGACTTTTTTATCAATTACCAGCAGTGTTTAACGTGAACAAACAGTAACATTAAATTGATTTATACCGACACGGAGCCCTAAATAAATAGCGGATAATGAGATATATTGGAGCGAGCAAATCTCACAATGGTCGGCCGTAATTACATAGACAGAGAAGGATATTGCTCTAGCATTGAGGAAGTTGACCATTTCCTAGAATTAAATCAAAAACATGTGATGAAACTTTCATTAATGTAAATCCAAGTTTTAATTGTGTTGTACTTATATTTGAAAACTGTAGGACATTATTGAAATTTAATTCGTATGAGCTTTAGTAAAATCGCAAATAGTTTTTAATAGTTTTCGTTTTCTTTTCTGCATTGATATAATTTATGGAATGGGGTCTTGGAGTTGAGTGGTGCGTATTAGAAGTGGATCGCGTTCTTAGTGGTGCCTGTGCCACAATTACTTTACACCAGAGTGTAAATAGCTGATAGCTTTTTGAAAAAAAAAAAAAAAAATTGAATTTTGACATCTTGAATTCAAATTATGTTTTTCGCAATCACGAGTGTGTGGGTGTGTATGTATGTGTGTGAGTGTGCATATGTGTGAGTAGGTGTGTTTGTATGTATGTGTGTGTTTGTGTCTGTGTGCTGGCATAAGTGTGTTGGTATGTGTGTGTGTGTTTGTGTGGGTATGCATGTGTGTATGTATGTGTGTATGCGTGTGTTTGTATGTGTGTGTGGGTATGTGTGTGTGTAGGCGTGTAGGCGTGTATGTATGTGTGTGTACATTTATATGTGTGTAGGCGTGTGTGTTTGTGTCTGTGTGCAGACATTAGTGTTTTGGTATGTGTGTGTGAAAGTGTATGAATATATGCGTGTGTGTGTGTGTAAGTATGTATGTACGCGTTTGCATTCAGGATATGGACGCAGCCTGGAGACAGGTTTCGCTAGAGGAGCAGCATCAGGAGGGGCCGGTTGACGGTGGTGCTGCAAAGGGGGGGGGGAATAAAATCACAGGAACACCAAAAAACAGTCAAGTGAGAACAATAAGCAATGTGATTGCTCAAAAAAAAGTATTTTTTGTTTTTTAACTCAATTTTTTTTGCTTTAAATCGATTATTTTCATTTTTTAAATGACTTTAAAAACAGAAGTTAGGAAATAATTTACATTTATAAATTAAGTTGGATGATTTTGAAAATTACAAAATTATTATATTTCAAGTATTACTTCACCAAAAAAATTTTATAATGTAATGTAAAACAGTTTAAAAGCATGCATGATTCAAACCAAGTTTATATATATATCTTAATATATAAAAATCAATGTCCTGAGATAATATATATACATATATATATATATCAACGCACAGCCGAAACCGCTGAAGCTTCAGACTTGAAATTTGGCAGGCATGTCCGCATGATTACGAAAGTAACCACTAAGAAAGGATTTTTCGAAATCTGAATTAGTTCGGGAGAAATTAATTAAAACCTCTTAATTTCTGAGAAATTAAAACCTGTCATTGAATTCAAATCCCTTATTTTCGAAGGCTTTCCTCCATTCAAATCATTATTCAGTACTTCATCTCAACTTTTGGTCGATAGCGAACTATAAATTTGATATTGTTTTTGTTTCTCACGTGGTTCTTCGAGGCTTTTCTCAAGTCAAATCATAATGTTTCTGTCTATTGCTTTCATTTCTTCAAAACTTGAAACGAAGTTTTTAAGAACATCATCACAGGCGAACTATCCTTTTGAATTTAGAAGAGTACAGTTTCCTGTTAAAGTTTGCTTTGCAATAACCATTAATAAATCACAAGGACAGACATTAAAAGTAGCAGGGACCAATTTAAGAGAAGACTTTTTTTCACATGGCCAATGTTATGTAGCTTTCTCCAAAGTCAGTTCATCAAGCAGCTTAATAATTTTAGCACCAGAAAAAAAAACTAAAAATGTTGTATACAAAGAAGTTCTTGCTTAAACATAGGTATATCAATAAAATGTGGATGGCCTGTGTTTGCAAAGATAATCAATACTTTAAAAGGATCGTTAATAACAGTCAAAGATCGGTTAAGGACAAAGGCATATATGTAAGGAGTTCAGGGGCCACGGGATCCTCCCCAAATTAGAAAAAGTTATAGGTAATAAGTAATTATTATAGGGGATTTTCGAAACTACAGTGGCTCCCAAAAGTGTTCGTACACTTTGAAATTTTTTAGTAAAACCAAAATAACTCAAAACTGAATTCGAATATGAAGTCCAACATTTTTTCACATCATTCCTATGTCATTCTAAATATAACCCATTGGTTTTTTACAAAATATTGACGGATCTTCTTTTTGAAATGGGTCAGAAAACGAAGAGACAGAGAAATAACACGCCACAAAAGTCATCGTACACTTAAATATTTTCGAATAAATTCATGATTAAAATTATCATATGCCGTTTTATTAATATTTTTGCATTGTGTTGACCCTTATAAGTCATTTGGCTTTAATTTTTGGTTTATTTATTCCATAATATATTGCTTATTACTGTAAAATGGCTGATATTCGTAAAAAACCGCAAACGCGATTCAAAATTTGAATTTTTTTCCCACAGTAGTGGTAAATTGGTTTCAAATGTCCCTAAATTAGTTAATTTATTTGTTTGTATAGTAAAGTGCTTGATAAAATGTTTTAAAGAAAGGAATCGGACCGAAAACAAGGTAAGAAAAGGTCAACCGGCAAAGTTGACAAAACGTGATCGTAGATTTAAAGTTAAAATATTTATGAAAAATACACATTTCAGTAATGTAAAAGTTTCTGCAGAGTTAAATGAAACATTTTACATTTAATTTTCACCTAAAATTGTTCGCCAAGTTCTTTGATTAGCTGGATTAAATGGGACCTCTTCCCGCAGAAATTTTCTTGGTCGTGCGAAAAACAGAAAGCTTACGATTTTCGTCCCAAAATCAATGATAAATAAGCTAAAAACAGTCTAGAATCAAGTCTTACTTACAGATAAAAATTAATTTAACATTTTTGGTTAAATTTTTGTGTAAATGTAAGTAGAAGAAAAAATTAGGAACTTAATCTTAAGAACTTAGTTGGATCAGTTAATCAGGACGGCAAAGGTGTTTTAGTGTGAGGGTGCATATCAGCATCAGGACTTGGTAGTTTGTAATTTTTTGATGAAATAATGTATCATGCTCTTCCTTTAAATATTTTAAAAACCAATTTTGAACTCTTAGCCAAAAATTTGGTTATTGGAAACAACTTTGTTTTTTATAAAGATAACGATAAGAAGCACACGGTTTTCAACGTTTGCGTCTAGTGCCTCGAAAATCGTCCTAAAATTTAGAAAATACCCCTTCAATCTCCAGATTGTAACTTGATGTAACGTATTTAGAGATATCTGGAGGCTAGATTATGAAAATAGGGCTTTAAAACGAAAATAGAGTTAGAAATAGTAATACTCGAAGTGTGATATAACACTTACTCAGAAATTACGCTAAAAAAAGAAAGAAAAAGAATGAAATCTATTCCCAGATGTTTAAAAGGTGTTATGAATACTGTATCATATTCTACTAATTAATAACTTAATCAAAAGTTAGATTAGTCAATAATATATAGACATTTTATAAAGTGTACGAAGACTTTTGTGCGATAAAATTTCCGGCTCTTTTCGGTTTTTGATTTTTAAAAAATTAAATTTTAATATTTTTTAAAAACTTTTCATGCAGTTTTGTTAAAAATTGATCATAGATCTTATAATTAAATACCTGTTCCGAAATATTAATTATAACCAATGATTTGGGGCCTATTTCGTTGAAAGTCGTAGGTGTACGAAGACTTTTGGGAGGCACTGTAGGTGCACCAAGCACTGTTAACCCCTGCTAATTCCATTACCCGAGCAATGCCGGGTACGGGAATGCTAGTATATATATAGGAAGCATAGTAGTGCACTACATATATTTAAAAAAAAAAAAACATTTTTACGTGTTAAATATTTGCATAAACAGCCACAAAAGGCAGCTAGCACTATAAATGTTAGCGTTGTCACAAAAGAAGAATAACTATCGCTTGATGTAGCAATATATCAAGTCCTAATTCCCTGTATAACCAAACAATTTGATGTTAAAGCAGTTAACGAAACTTTTCTGCGCTGATGATTCGAAATCTCTCTTGTGAGTTACCAATTTATTAATGTAACATGTGGGATTCCTCTTAATAAAGTGTTGGCTCAGACTATTTTCTTTGCGCATGAGTTCATGGTTGCTTCCAATTACAGCAAAGCGGTTAATAAGTCTTGTACCAATGTACTAAAACATTTTCTAAAACCATTTGGCGAAGTTCTTTTCTTTCTTTCTTTTTTTTTTTTTTTTGTTACTAATTTCTTAAGTTATTATCTCTCACCTAAGATCTGCCGATTTCGCTTTTTAACTGCTGCTAAAAACAAAAATGAATAATAGTAAATATAAAACTAATTTTATTCATAAAGTTAAGAAATTAATTTTAGGATTGAACTTAAGCCAGCTTAGATTTATGGGTTTTGGGGGTTTAACTTTTCAATTAATACGGGTTTTTGAAGCTTTCTTTGGTTCAAGTTATCAATTTAAAAACTTTTTTAAAATCTTTTTTTTCAATTTCTTTTTGAATTTAAGCATGTAATATTAAGAGAAGATTCACGGTAAATATAAGCTAATATTCTCTCTTTATGATATTAAAAGGAAAGTAAAAACGAAAATAATAATAATAATAATAATAAATTGGATGTGTAACAGGTAAACCTATTTTAAAATTGAAAAAGGTACATCTCAAATAAATTTCTAGACGAAAATCTTTAAAATAAAATTTAACAGTGTTTTGTTTTCTTCTTTTAAATCTATTAATCTAATCTAAATCTAAAAACCATTTTCGTAAGCGTGGTTCTCACTAAAAAGAATGATATAAAATAGGTATCTGGTTTCTTATTTGCAGTATTCAAAAATTGTAGTTAATCTCAAATTTTTTTAAAATTTATGTTGATTATATGTGGTGTTACTTAAATCACTTGCTAGACAGTATAATTACAGCAAGTCCATGAACCCATTATATATATATATATATATATATATATATATATATATATATATATATATATATATATATATATATATATATATATATATATATATATATATACTAGCAAAAATACCCGGCGTTGCCTGGGTCAGTAATAATTATTAGAAAAAATCGTTACTTGCTTTTGTTTTCTGTTTTAAGTGAAAGAATTTAAAACACGTCTTTTTGACGTGATTAAAAATCGAGTTTCTTCCTTACCCATAAAACTAAAATAGCAATAAGTATAAAGAACAAAGTAGTATTGATTTAGAAACGAAAGCACTATATTTAAGCATATACTAATTTAAAAACATGAAATTAATCTTCTCATGTTTAAAAAGATTAATCTGTTGATACTTTTTTTTTAACATGGAGTCTAAAATCTTCTCTGTATGGCTAATGAAGTACGAAGTGATTAAAAAAAAGTAGCTGCGCTCGTAATCCCCTTATACTTGCTTTAGTTATTTCGGGAAATTTCAATCATTGTGGCTCTTGGTGCGATTTTACCGAATTTGAGAAAGTCGTTTCGGGGTACCTTTGATGATGCTCCCCCATTCTTTCCTTACTTTGTAAAACGATATTATATTAATTTTCGTTACAGAGATATCGTCGCCAGATGCTGAGATATTTCTGGTCACCATAAAATGGCGCTAAACGGTTTCATCCGAAATGTTACCAAAATAAGTAATAAAATTTGGTGATTGTTTGAAATTGTGCAAAAAGGAAAATTAATGGAAGTTTTTGTGCTGTTTATGGATTTGCCTAATTTAGTTGCTGGATTATTTAACACAGTAAAAAAAAGTCTTTTGAAAATTCTTTGATTGGCAATATTTTGTTTACATGGTGAAAGCTGAGAAACATTATGACGTAGGCTTCGGCTTCCAAAACAGCAACGTTGAAAAAACTGCCAAATGCATCAACTACGGAAATCTTTCTGCAAAAATTTTGGCGATCTGCTGGTTGTTTGGATAATGAGTAAGTGTTCAATCAGCATAAATAATAATAAAAACCATTAATTACATTAAAGTTCCGTTTAAATGGAAAATCATCAGCCAAATCATGTATTATTTGCCAATCTTGTGCAAAATCTTACTTCAAGATTTGACTTGAGAAAAGCCTTGAACAATCACGAAAAGCAAAGAAAGTCAACAATACAACAATTGTCGCTATCGACTGGGAGTTGAGATGATACACTAAATACTGTATTGAGTTGAGGAAAGCCTTCGAACATGGATCTAAAAAGCTCATAACTCGTTTTTTATTCTACTTAGAAATTTCGAACAGGTGCCATCTTCAGCAGAAAAATCAGAGCTTTCGATGGACATATAATGTAAATATGTGCAAGTATTTTTTCATCCCAATATTAGAGAATTTATACAAAAATTGTGTTTTATTGCCCCCTAAGGGGGTTTTGCCCCCCATAACGGGACGAAAACTACCCTATGTGTTATTCTGATGCAAAAGCTATATTATTGTAAAGTTTCATCAAAATCCGTTCTGTAGTTTTTGCGTGAAAGAGTAACAAACATCCATATATCCATACATCCATATATCCATATATCCATACCATATATATATATATATATATATATATATATATATATAGGTATATATATATTATACTAGCAAAAATACCCGGCGTTGCCTGGGTCAGTAATAATTATGAGAAACAATCGTTACTTGCCCTTGTTTTCTGTTTTAAGCGAAAGAATTTAAAACAAACCTTTTTGACGTGATTAAAAATCGAGCTTCTTCCTTACTCATTAAACTAAAATAGCAATAAATATAAAGAACAAAATAGTATTCAATTAGAAACGAAAGCACGACATTTAAGCATATACAAATTTGAAGAATTTCCAAAATATGAAATTAAACTTTACATGTTTAAAAAGATTTATCTGTTAGTACTTTTTTTTTTTTAAATCTAAAACCTTCTCTGTATGGCTATTGATGTACGAACTGTTTTAAAAAATGTAGCCGCCCGTGTTCCCCTTACACTTGCTTTAGTTATTTTGGGAAATTTCAATTTTTGTGGGCACTTGGTGCGGTTTAAAATCTTACCAAATATGCGAGAATCATTTTGGGACACTTTCGATAATACTCCCCCTCCATACTAATTTTTTTTATAGAAATATTATTGCCAGATGCTGAGATACTTTTGGTCAAAATAAAATGGCGCTAAACGGTTTCATCCGAAATGTTTCCGAAATAAGTAGTAAAATTTGGTGATTGTTTGAAATCGTGCGAAAAGAAAAATTAATGCAAGTTTTTGTGCGGTTTATGGATTTGCCTAATTTAGTTGTTGAATTATTTTACACAGTATTTTTTTTTTCTTTTTTAAGTACCTTTGATTGGCGATATTTTGTTTATATGGTGAAAGCTGAGAAACATCATTACGTAGTCTTTGGGCTCAAAAACAGCGACAGTTTAAAAAACTGCCAAATGCATCAGCTACTGAAATCTTTCTGAAAAAATTCTGGCGATATTTCTGCTGGTTGGTTGGATATAGTGAGCAAATGTCCAATCAGCATAAAGAATAATGATAAATCATTAGTTACATAAGTTCCGTTTAAAAGTAAAATGATCAGCCAAATCCATTTATTTTTAGCCAATCTTGTGGAAAAACGTTACTTGATTTGACTTGAGAAAAGTCTCAAAAAGTCAGACGAAACGCAAAAATATTCAACAATACAACAATTCTTGGGAGTTGAGATGACACACTAAATAATGACTTGGGTTGATGAAAGCCTTCGAACAGGGAACAAAAAAGCTCATAACTCGTTTTTTATACAACTTAGAAACTTCGAACAGATGCTATCTTCAGCAGAAAAATTGGCGCTTTCGATGGACATATAATGTTAATATATGCACGTTTTTTTCCACCCCATATTGGGGCATTTTTGCGAAAATTGGGACTAAAATTGGAATAAAAAGGGAACTATCAATCAGATTTTTTTCGAACTGGTCTATAAACCTTCCCAGTACCAAACTGAGTAAACGGTGAAATTTTCAGCCAAATCTGCCGGGTAGTTTCTGAGATCTTAGGGAACAAATTTACCAAACTCCATTTTTATATATATAGATATAGAATAGATAAGATATATATATATATATATATATATATATATATATATATATATATATAAGGGTGGTCCTTATTTATATGGGAAAATTTTTTTTTTTCGGAATTCAACAAGTGACGCCCCCTAGTTTTGTGATACTATAATAAAAAGTAATGTGTGCAAAATTTGAACTCGATCGGTCAATAATAACACGTGCTCTTAGGCCGTTGAACTTTAACACTTTTGATAATTTTCCGACAAAACTTCGAGTTTTTACTTCAGACCCAGTACATCGTTTCTCCTAGATTTGCAAAATATTTTTACAGTGAGGTAGCACTAAAATTAATCTTTTTAATTACTTTATGTCATCTAAAGATTTTACATTGAATAAGAATGAAATAATGCTTTAGAAATGTTCCTTAATCGTACGCTTTTCTCAATGTATCTCGATAATGTGTATTTTTCCCCATAGTCTTGGACGGTTTGTAAAATCAATTGTTTTTGTGACTCATATTTGTTAAATTAGTTGTGAAATTCTTCGATTAATTGTGCTCCTCTTTCAATTGTATCATTCACAATTTTCAGTATTTTAACGATCTCTCTTCCCTTTAAATAGCTTCCTTCATTTTGCCGTGAATCAGGATCAAATAGGAAAAAATCTTTTAGTATTTGTAACTTATCAAACAGTTTTATTGAGTCGTAATTGATTCTATAAAGAGGAAGATCTTTACTAAAAAAGTATTCCAAATCATCTACTGTTATCTGAAATTTGTTAAACAGTGATCAGACACGTCTTTCTTATCACAAGCATTTTTTAGACTAGTGTTTTCCTATCTTCAAAGTTAATTCCTTCATCTATTATCGACAAAGCTACTAGTTTATCCCCTAAATACCATAAGTGATTCATGAATTTTCCAATCACTGTTTCTGCTGCATGCTTGTAATCATTTTGTACGCTGCTAGTTTTCCAAACATATTATATTATTCAAAGGAGCCTCGATTGGATTGCTGCGGAAAATCATGTCTTCATACAGCATTTAATTGTAAAACAGTTCTGTAAAACAGCATTGAAGGGCTCTCTTTTCATGTAAGGTTAATTTAAATTGTTACCTAAATATAAAAAATTTTAAACAAAAATTCCTTTTGCCACCAATGTGGCTCAGGGATAAGCTCCAAGTTGCCGAAAACATATATGTCCCTGTAGGAGGAAATTCACCAGGAAATATTAGTACGAGTTACGAGAATTCTCTGTAATCTTTCTCAATTCCGTTTTTGCGAACAATAATATGTCATCGACTTCGTCTTTTAGAATTTAAGTGGTATGTGTACTTCATTGAAATGTTATAAGTTCTGAATGATGGAGATCTTTCCACAAAGTTTTGAAGCACTTAAATAATTGAATATGTGATCTAGAACTAAGAAAGTCAAGAACTTCTTTAAGGACTCACTCTGCAGTACGATTTCAAGTGCATGATGATGGTAATCCAAGTGTAATATATCACCGTTCAGTTTTTGCTCTAAAAAATTGCATGCAAAATTTATATGGTTGGTATTGCAAGTCGTTGTATCAAACACTACAGCTAGAGCAGTTAGCAACAAAGCGCTATCATCTAAGATATCAAATACAACTGAAGAAATATCTAGGGAATTCCGAGTAGCTGTTCAATATTAGGACCTGAAGCTATCACGGTAATCCTTTCGGCGTTCGTTTTCCAGTTACATATGGATGTAGCTTTGTATCCCAGTAAATAACTACAAAATCTAAATTTAAATTCATGAAATTTAATTTTACCTCTCGAAGATTTTCTCTTGCTCTCTTAAGGAATGTGCGATTGATCACTAGGTCATTTGGCTTTAAATTTACTGCATCTACATACGTTGCAAATAAATGAACAACATCTTTATCCCTAATATGGCATTTGTCTAACAGTGATGAAAGGCAAGATGATATCAATAGTTGGCAAGCTTTTTTGCATTGTGGTAGACCAGCTGTAGAAAACAAAAGTTCAACAGGTAATGATAGATACCCATTTCGGTTTCTAAATCTTTCGAATCGCAAGAATTTGATAATAATAAAGGACTATGTACTGAAATAGAAGAAAATTAATTCATAGATTTCCCATTGTTCCGATCTGGATGTTTTTTTTTTTAAATTTATATTTTAGATATGTAAAATACAGTATATTTTTATGTTAGGAGTAATCGAGGATTTTCCAAAATTTATATTTTGAAAATTAAAAATTGCATAAGCATTTAGGTATGTTTATAACTAAAGAAGAGCGAATTAAAATATAATTGCAATTACAGTGAAACCTGTGTAAGTTGGCCACTTGCGGTGCAGTACTTTGGTGGTCAATTTAGACAGGTGGTCAACTTATAGAGGGTAGTAACAAAAACTTTTTTTTTGTCATTTCTTCCCCCATGCATTCATTTTTTAACTAATTGGAATAGTACTTTAAACTCCATTTCATTGTTTAACATTACTTTAAGACAATAAGTAAAATGGTTTAAAATATTTTTAGAGATTATTTACCAGAATGACGCGTAAATTATCATACAAATTCAAAATGTCTGTAAATCGATCGAAGAAAAAAAATGTTCGGCATCTTATAGCTTCTAATATTGACTTTAACTCGAAAATTTCTAAACCCTATTTGCTAATACTGTTAGCCGTTCTGTTAAAGACTTAGTTTCGAATTCTGATCTGGTTGTTACCAAAGCTGACAAGGGTAGCCAAATTGTTGTTCTTGACAAATCATCTTATGTTGATAAAACTAATGATTTGATATCTTCTGGGCCATATGCTGAAATTTCTAAAGATCCTAGTGATAAAGAGTTAAAAACTATTTCATCTGCTGTCAAGTCTGTTAAGTCTATTCCTTCAAATGTTAAACGCTCTGTTGTTCCATCTATTGCTAATTGTGCTAGATTTTATGCTTTACCTAAGGTGCATAAAGCTGGTATCCCTTTCAGGCCGATTGTTTCCAATATTGGTACGGCTTCGTACAAACTTGCAAAATATTTAGTCCCTGTGTTTGCTCCTCTTAAGATCACAATTTATTTACTATTAAAAATTCTGTTGAATTTGTTAAAAAAAATTCATAGTTTCGTTCCAAATAATTCTTTTATGGCTTCTTTTGACGCTAACTCTTTATTTACGAACGTTCCCGTCGAGGGTTCATTGTTATGCCTTCGTAGAAGACTTTCTGAATTTCATTTCACCAATACGGAAATTGAGGATTTAACTTTCCTTACCCGTACTTGTCTTAAGCAATGTTCTTTTGTTTTTAATGGGAAATTTTATATTATGTTAGATGGTCTGGCTATGGGAAACCCACTTAGCCCCATTCTTAGTGATATTTACATTTATTATTTTGAGGTTAAGCTGTTCCAAAAACTGAGGTTTCAATTTTATGTTCGGTATGTTGATGATTGTTTTGTTCTAATGAACCAGAATCAGTTTGAGAGTGATGAGGTTTTATCTATTTTAAACTCCATTGATCCTCATATTCAGTTTTCTTGTGAGAAAGAACGGAATAATTGCATTTCATTTCTTGATGTACTTGTTTCTCGTACTGAAATTGGTTTTGAAACTACTGTTTATCGCAAACCTTTTGCTGTTTCTTTACCTCCTCATAGACTATCATCTCATCCTCCAAATCAAAAATATTCTGCTTTCAATTCTTTTGTTTATCGCGCAATTAATATTTGTTCTTCGTCGGAACTTCTTAAAGTGGAACTTAATTATCTTAAAGCTGTGGCAATTGATAGAGACTATCCGCCAACTTTGATTGATTCCATTTATTAAAAACTTTCAAATAAATCCCAAACTAATGTTCTTAACCGAACCTTCATCCGAAAGAATTTGGTTGTTTTGCCATTCTTTCCATCTGTAAGCTATCAGGTTGCTAAAATTCTAAAACGTTTCCAATTCCAGGTGGTGTTCTCTCCTATTAATAAACTTTCATTCTCTTCTCTTAAAGATCCTATTCACCCTCTTAATTGTTGTGGAATTTATAGAATTAATTGTAGTTCTAAACTTGCCTATATTGGACAGACTCGGCGTGCTTTAAAAATTCGCTTGAAAGAGCATCAAAATTATGTGAAAAAACAACAATTAAATAAGTCTAGTATTGCTCAACACTGTTGGGATTCGAATCACTCTTTTGATTTTAACTCTTATCAGATTATCCAAAAATGCCCCAATTCATCAGATCTTGACATTTGGGAATCCTTTCATATTTTGAGGAACAGCTCTAACTTAGTTAACGATCTTAGTGCAGTTCCATATTTTTCTAACATTTGGCTCCCATATCTTTAATACTGTCCTTTCCCCATTCCCCCCCTTTTTTCCCATTCATTTTTATCTATCTTCCTTTGTTTATTTTTACCTTTTTTGTCTTGATTGACACCCCCCCCCCCCCCATTTTCTTCTGTTTATCTTTATTTTTCCTTTTTTTCGAATATTTTTCGTTTCTGTTTATTTTATTTCATGGTTTTCTATTCAGCTTTCCTTTCTTGCGGTTCACGGTTACTGACAATTTCTTTTCTTTTTGTTTAAGCTTCGGCTTAATCTTTGTCCAATTGAATTCTTTCAATCTGGGTTCGTACCTAAGAGAAAGCTCTTGGCCTTTGCTTGCATTCTTATTGGTTCCGGATCGGTTTATAACTTTGTCATTGGTGTTTGGCTAATCCGCTGTTTTTATCTTTTAAGCTGCATGCTTATCTGCTCTTGGCTTTTGTCGGATGTCTTTTCATCCATAAGCTCATTATTTTTTGCATTGAAAAAGGCGTTCCCTATAACGCCGAAACACGTGTCTGCTGTAATTTACAAATTTGTGCTTCTGCTTACGTTGTTTTGTCTTACTTTAATCAGTACATTATTAAAAGAAAAGATGATGAAATTTAAAGACGAAGCAAATTTTATTTCCGCCTAGATAAATTACAACAGGGTAGTATTGTACACAAAAGATCAGTGCAGTGGAAGATCTTTATCTTTGGTGGAAAGAACAAATTAGGCAATATATGAAGTTTAAAAAGTTTTCGTTCAAATGATCGGACTGCTAATCGGTCGGAGTTGGCTTTGTTTACTGATCGGCTGGATTACAGTAACGTGGTGGCTTGGCGACTTTGGCTATAAACAACAGAGGTGCGTGATCATTTGTTAGTACATTTTGATGCTACTGTTTATGTAATTTATTGTATTTTTGTTTATTTGGCGAAATATTTCAAATGGCAAAGAATTGATTTTCGTTTTTAAAGAGTTTTTAGTCATTTTAGTTGAAGAATGTGTTTATTTTACATCGCCAGGGGGAGAGGGATGAGTGATTTTTGCTTATTCAGAGAACTGTTTTTACCTTTATCACTTTTCTAAACGGTATCCTTTCGATTGTTTTATTCTTTATCATATGGGGGATGTTGCAGCCGGATTTCCCGTTTGTTCCAGATGAGTAGTTAGATTTTTACATTTAATATATGGGGACGCTTTTTATCCTTTGAGTATGACTGGAGGATTAAACCATCAAGTACGGAAGAAAAAAAAGTTAATGAAACAACTGCTCAGTGGGCATTAGATAAATCAAGTTCTAATAAATATGCGCAATGCGCATTCTGACACCATAGCAGCTTAAAACATTTTTATTTTACTTATTTTTTTCAACAGAACGGTTCAAACACTTGATAGTTTATTGAGTTTTTTTAACTTTTCAATTTACAAAGTTTGAACAGAACAACGTCTGTCGGGTCCTCCAGTATCCACCTATATTTCACCTTCTCTCAATTTTCAATTCAAATTTCATTGGCTGCTTTTGAATTAACCTCAATATGCAGATATTAAGATTAACAGTTGTTTTTAAGGTTTGTAAGCAACAAATCAGACAATTATTTTATTTTATATTTTTCAGTGCGTACCAAGCTTAAAGAAATAGTCTTTAGATTAAAAAAAAAGCACCCAGCAACCCTGCATTCATTTGAATTTTGACGTGTTAAATTTAAATTATGTTTTTAGAAATCACGAGCTGCGATCGAACCCTATTCATTGACTTTCTTGTTTCTACGAGGGGAATGGAATGGAAATGTCTCAAAAATTTGCACCCGACATATTAGGACTAATGATTTTGTTGAATAGGTAATACGAGGCATATCCATAAAAGAGAAATGGTGATAAAAATGCGGTAATTAAGATATAAATTTTATAGCTAACATCCACCAGTACACTTATCATAAAGAATATTTACAGCGTATAACGTCATTTATTTTTATTTCTTACTAGTGGCACCCCCACGGCTTTGCCCGGAGTAGAAAATTAAAAGATATTTTGGTTCGCCTGTATATTTACAAATAATGTGTGATGAATTTCTCGCCAATTTTTTACCCATGTTACGGTTCCACGTTATGATAACTTGGTACTTTACTCGTCCCTCTTATGATAAGCCATCTTATGATTTGCTCGGGAAAATGTTCTTAAAAAATAGGAATAGAAAAAGAACAAAATCGAATTTTTGAAAATCGCTTCGAGGTGCACACCCTCATGCTACAAACTAATTCTGTACCAAATTTCATGAAAATCGGCCGAACGGTCTAAGCGCTATGCGCGTCACAGAGATCCTGACAGACAGAGATCCGGACAGATATCCAGACAGAGAGACTTTCAGCTTTATTATTAGTAACGAAGATCAATCTTAAGGAATGGGAATTAGCAATCTGGAAATTTTGTTTTTGGCTGAAGTTTTACTTTTTAAGTTTATCTATGTTGGTGTTTTTCCTGAAAAAACGTATTTTACACCTCACCCCTCTTTTTTAAAGGAAAATCTGCTTAAGTTAAGCCTTGAATGGGCGCAAACGATTTGTAACCATGGCAAAGAAAATGTGTCCTCTTAAAATGTATTAAAATAACGATTTAGCTTTTTCATTGCGTCACGGCAATCTGAAAAATCAGAGCAACATCAACATTAGTCAAGTAAGGATAATAAGCAATTTATGATTGCTCAAAAAAAGCATGTTTTTTAAATCTTTACTAATAATAAATCTGAAAGTATGGATCTCTGTCTGGATGTCTGTGAACCGCATAGCGCTTAGACCGTTCGGCCAATTTTCATGAAATTTGGCACAAAATTAGTTTGTAGCATGGGGGTGTGCTGCTGTGCACCTCGAAGTGATTTTTCAAAAACTCGATTTTGTTCTTTTTCTATTCCAATCTTAAGAACATTTTACCGAGCAAATTATAATAACATGGGCAAGCGAATTATCATAACGTGGACGAGCAAACTACCATAACATGGGCGAGCAAATTAACATAGCAAATTGGCAAAAAATTCATCTCCATCATTTGTAAATATACAGGCGAACCAAATGACCTTTTAATTTTCTACTAGGGGCAAAGCCATGCGGGTACCGCTAGTTGTAAATAAGAGAAGCGTCTTACAGAATTTATGACCAAATCAGTTTAAAGAACTGTGTTGTAAAGTTGTTTGTCTTGAAAGATGCATCCTTTTCTGAAACATACATTTCAAAAAATAATAACATCTTTTTAAAACTAGAACACGCGCAGTTAAACGTGTAATTAGATTTAATAACTTATATTTTAATGAACTTAAAAAAATTCAAACTTTGTTTAGTTAAAATGTTCTTAATTTCCGTGCGTTTCCGAAAATCGAACGTTGAGTTACAAGCAAGAAAACATTTTCGAAAGACGAGAAAACTTTTTAGTATTCATGACCGTGACGTTTTTCTCCAGAGTATGAGAAGATAAATTGCGTAAACATTCGAAATAAATCTCTTCTTGGAGAAGATTTTGTGGAAAGAAAAGAACAAATAGAGCTTGACACGACATAGTTTTGTTTTTCTGGCTTTTAAGCAAAAAAATTACTGGAATTACTTACTACATTACATTTTCCTATTTAGATAAGGGGAAAAAAAACATTTTCTTAGCTGGGGGGGGGGGGAGGGGGTAGATAGCATCTGGTTGAGAAAAGACATTTTATCGATCCAATATTTATGCAAGTTTTAAGAGTTTTAGAGTTTTTGGGGAAAGTGGGGCATGTTGGAATATTTTTTTGCTTTACTTGATTAAAGATATTGGTTCACCCACCTAGGTTTCGGGTTTTGAAACAATAAACGAATAATTAAATGAATAAATCAATTAGTATATGTCGAAAAATAAATGACAGAGTAAAAGAATGAATGAATAACAAAATAAGTGAATGAATGAAAAAATAAGTGAACAACTAATTGAAGAAACGAAAATGAATTAATTAATAAATGAAAACGTAAATGATTTATATTAAATGATTGAGTGAGTAAATAAAACAAACTATTTCACTTTGCCCGATCCAATTTGCCCCGCATGTACTGGACTGATTGTACAATTTATTTAAAATACAAATTATCTTAATATTAACTAAATTAATACTGCATTGAATATTAGGAGGTCTCAATCATTATTTAAAATGTTAATGACAAGAACTTTATCATTTTATAGTAATAAAAATATTTTTTTACAACAAAATATTACAATATGAGTACCAATTTTTTAAAATCTAGCGCTCGAATACGCTACCTTGTGGTAATTTACAAAACTGGCGAAAAAACTAAAACAATGCGTTCCACTTGTGTCTGTTGGTAAACACAAGCAGTTTGTTAGGAGTATTTATTAACGAATTTGATATGTATTAGATGGCTTTCAGCAACAGAAATTGTTTCATCCCTTAATGGTATTCTCAAGCTTCTCAAAATAATGTTAGTTTTCATTATTTCCCTCTAAAAAGTGAGATGATTGTCGTAAATGGTGAAAGCGTAAACCACAAGAATACTCTGGATTAACAAACTTCGCATTTGCTCTGCTCAATGCTTTTTTTTTTTTTTTTTTGAAAGAGGATAACGATATACCAGGTAATTTTTTTTTGTTTTTTTTTTGTTTATTGTTTTGTGTGAATTTGTAAGAATATGGATTATTTTTTTTAAATCTTAAGCTCGAAAGAAGGATTTGATAACATTAGCAGAAGAATTTTAGAGCTTAAATCCCCGCCTAGTTTAAAAATAATTAATTTAACTAACCTTTATTTTACTGCAGCATTTAGTTGGAATGGATAGTACTATGCAAAATATTTTGTTGAATACATTATCGTAGAACGAAATGAAAAATGCTTAACTGAGAAAGAACGTTTAGAATATTAACGAAAAACAAAAGCTGAGAATTTTTATCGCTAAATTGTTTAGGGATATAGTTTTAGTATTGTGCGAGTAAAGAATATTTGGTGAGATTTTGCATGTCAGTTAAACCATTTTTATTTTTTTATCACGAGTGGATTAAAAGGGTAGAAAGAATAACAGAATTCGATAAGTTTAAAAAAATAATGGAAGATCAATTAAAAAAAAAAGAAAAATACCACCATGTATCCATAAGAATTTTATTGATGATTTGCATAGCGTGACGGAATTAAATAATTTAACCGACAAATTTAAAACTTGCGGAACGCAATATATATATATATATATATATATATATATATATATATATATATATATATATATATATATATATATATATATATATATATATATATATATATATATATATATATATATATATATATATATATATATAATTTACCGATTCGACAATTTGAGAAATAACTCAGCTGCAAATGTCAAACAATTAACGCTTGCCAAACAAAACAATGAAGTATTATCTTCCTCTTTTGACAATCAATCGTAATATCATACAATTAAATTATCTAGCATTAAATCTTGTCAAAATAAAAACGTAGTCCCATCAAGAATTGATAAATATCGAATTCAACATCGTGGAAATGGCTGCTTAGAACTACGAACTGAGTAATGTGCATTAATTTCTAACGTTTAGTAATGCTTCTTGAATTCTTATTTCTTTCTACGTGGGCCAGAATATCAACAAGACTTTGAAAATTAATTTAAAAGAAAAATAAATAAAGCGAAAAATCATGCATACGAACAAAATTTACTAGGCTTATTAATATTTTCTTCGTTACCACGTGCGTTTGTTTTACCTTTTTCGTCTGCCATTACAAAGTGGCTACAGTGCCCCCTATAGTTCTTTGGAGTTGCGAATATTACTAAATGCTTTAATCTTCGGCGGAATTTTTTTTCCTAATTGGAATAGACTACATATGGTACTATATAGTCAAAATAATACCAGATAGGTGGAGCTAAAAGTAGATTAAACATTTCACCATTTCACTTTGCCCCGCTATTTTACTTTGCCCCATGTTCCCCTTCAAAATAAATTGCAATTTATTTTCACTTTAACTCATCGGCTCTTTCCACCAACTTTTATTTATATTGATGATTTACCTTGTTTGGAGCTATGGTTTGAAGACAATGTATATAAAATAAATACTTTAAAACAAATCACGCTATTTGTTATTACTTGTCTTATTTTATACATTTTTTAATTTTTTTTAGAACTGTAAATTAACATTCACACCATGAGTTGTTTCTTAAATATGTATGATACGATGTTTTCACTATAATTGCACTCCGATAAGAAGAAGTTTGTCCTTGAGAAAACTTATTTCTTCCACGCGACTTGGTGAAAGGGATAGCGCTATTTGTGCAGGGTTCAGTTTAGCTACGTTTATAGTACTACTTCGAAGATAAACAAGCTTAGCTCAACTCAATAACACTTCTGATTTTATTCTCTCCACAAAGAAATAACCTCTTTCAAGGTCAGGTCTTTTTTTTTTATCAAATTTCATTACAAAATTAATTAAAAAGCAACTGTTTTTATAAAGCCGTAAAGTTTTCCTTAATCCCATAAAATACTCTGCGCGATGAAAAGTAATAATAATAATAAAAATAAATAAAAAGTTTTTCAAATGCTTCTGAAAATATTCTTGCTTATTCTCAGGTAAAATGATCCCCCTGTAATGTGAACAATTTTTTCCCCCTTCACCCACCACTTTTTGGAGATAGTTCTTCTATATTTTTATCAGTTTTGTACATTTTCGAGTAAATTACTTTTATTCGGAGGGGAAGCAACCGTTAACATCCCTTGGAAGTGCTAGGGATGGGAAAAGTTCCAGAACATGAGCATTGGCAGGAAGAAGGGGGACAGGGGGAATAATCTCCGTAAGCTTAGTTATTGCTGCAAATCTTCATGATTTGGAATTTTGCTCTTCTTTAAGCTTTCAGAACAAAGTTAACGGTTTAGATTATATAATGCTCTCTTTCTCTCCAAATCAAAATAATGGCTATGAAACAATCCAAAAGTTCCAAAACATAAGCATTAGCAGTTATAAGGTAGACTTAGGGGGAATAAACCCCTAAATATTAGTTATTAATACAAATGTTCATGTTTTAGAACTTTTCACATCTTTAACTATTCCGAACAAAGTTAACGTTATATGTTATACTAGTGGTACCCGCACGGCTTTGTCCGTAATAGAAAAATTAAAAGGTCTTTTGGTTTTTATTTACAAATTAATTACATATTAATTTACATATTTGCAAATAATGTATGGTGAATTTTCTCGCCAATTGGCTTGTACCCATGTTACGATTCCACGTTATGATAATTTCGTATCTCGCCCATTGGCTTGTGCCCATGTTACAGTTACACGTTATGATAATTTCGTAATTTACTCGTCCATTTTATGATATTTTTGTTCTTAAAATTGGAACAGAAAAAGAACCACATAGAATTTTCAAAAAATCGCTTCGAGGTGCACAAACACTTGCTACAAACTAACAGGACTCGACCGATGCATCGGCGCCGATGGTTCAACAATTTAGCCATCGGCATCGGCAGCCGATGCTAACTTGCAGGAAACATCGGCCCATCGGCCTTAAAAAACATCGAAAAGCCGATGGAATTGGCCGATGTTTTTGAAAAAAACAAAGCAAAAAAGGACCTTTGTTGCTTTACTTTTTAATACAAAGTAAAGGGAGTTATTGTTTTCATACAAAATTGTTTACTTAAATTTCAGTATGAATTTAAGTAAACAGTAATGCAGTCTTTTCTGTATCGCTTCGGCGGAGCTACAAGTTTGGGGCCAGTCGAAATACATTTTGGGGCCCTATTTCTCTATCACAGAAGTTGTAAAACATTTATCATAAGCATTTTTGGAACTCCTACAGTGCCCTTATGGTTATGGGGCCTCTCGCGCAATTGCAACATTTGTTATATTTTGAATCCGCCACTGCACGTCAAAACAAACTCGGGTGCAAGTTTTAAAAGGGTTTTCCTGATCAATGTTTATGATTATTTTGAACTCTATTTTTTACGACTATTGTATTTCCGAGAACACTTGCGCGCCCCTCCTCCCACTCCCTCAATTTGTGAAATTAAATGCTAGTTGTACTTCTTAGTTGTTTAAAACTAACACCATTAATAAAATTAGAGAGTTTTTTTTTTTTTTTTTTTCAAGCTTTATCTATTGTTTAGGAAGAATTTAGAGCATTAATGTAAGAAATTGATTAAAGACGTTTTGAATGGTGACATAATTCGGAAATCGAAGGGACTTTTGAATTGTTTCTTCAGAAGTGCTGAAGTATATTCAGAAACTCTTCCGAGGCGTTGGTGATAGCGGTTCTGTACTAAAAAAATGAGGCCGAAGTTGGGACCGAAATTTAATGTTGTGAGTTACTCCAAAATCAGAGGGTTACCCCCCTAACCCACCCTCGTCGTTTCAAGCTTTTCTTAAATATTTAGCGATTATTTATTTTGGTCAAGAAATGTCATTTTGCTTATTTCTTATACTCGTTTCACCTATATTTCGTAATGCGCCAACTTTTTTGCATCATTAATAGCGATCGATTTTTTTTCTGTTGTAAGTAACTATTTTTATGTATTTATATAAAATTAATGAATAAGTTATTTTCGTTTTCATCAGATTTTTAATAATATGTTATAGAAAAGTTTCAAGGATTTTCTATTATGTATTTTTTTAAATTTCAGAAAATTATTGTTAAACTAGCAAAAATACCCGGCTTTGCCTGGGTCAGTAATAATTATTAGAAAAAATCGTTACTTGCTTTTGTTTTTTGTTTTAAGTAAAAAAATTTAAAACACATCTTTTTGACGTGATTAAAAATCGAGTTTCTTCCTTACCCATAAAACTAAAATAGCAATAAGTATAAAGACCAAAGTAGTATTGATTTAGAAACGAAAGCACTATATTTAAGCATATACAAATTTAAAAAACATGAAATTAATCTTCTCATGTTTAAAAAGATTAATCTGTTGATACTTTTTTTTTAACATGGAGTCTAAAACCTTCTCTATATGGCTAATTAAGTACGAAGTGATTAAAAAAAAGTAGCTGCGCTCGTAATCCCCTTATACTTGCTTTAGTTATTTCGGGAAATTTCAATCATTGTGGCTCTTGGTGCGATTTTACCGAATTTGCGAAAGTCGTTTCGAGGTACCTTCGATGATGCTCCCCCATTCTTTCCTTACTTTGTAAAACGATATGATATTAATTTTCGTTACAGAGATATCGTCGCCAGATGCTGAGATATTTTTGGTCACCATAAAATGGCGCTAAACAGTTTCATCCGAAATGTTACCAAAATAAGTAATAAAATTTGGTGATTGTTTGAAATTGTGCAAAAAGGAAAATTAATGGAAGTTTTTGTGCTGTTTATGGATTTGCCTAATTTAGTTGCTGGATTATTTAACACAGTAAAAAAAGTCTTTTGAAAATTCTTTGATTGGCGATATTTTGTTTACATGGTGAAAGCTGAGAAACATTATGACGTAGTCTTCGGCTTCAAAAACAGCAACGTTGAAAAAACTGCCAAATGCATCAGCTACGGAAATCTTTCTGCAAAAATTTTGGCGATCTGCTGGTTGTTTGGATAATGAGTAAGTGTTCAATCAGCATAAATAATAATAAAAACCATTAATTACATTAAAGTTCCGTTTAAATGGAAAATAATCAGCCAAATCATGTATTATTTGCCAATCTTGTGCAAAAATCTTACTTCAAGATTTGACTTGAGAAAAGCCTTGAACAATCACGAAAAGCAAAGAAAGTCAACAATACAACAATTGTCGCTATCGACAGGGAGTTGAGATGATACACTAAATACTGTATTGAGTTGAGGAAAGCCTTCGAACATGGATCTAAAAAGCTCATAACTCGTTTTTTATTCTACTTAGAAATTTCGAACAGGTGCCATCTTCAGCAGAAAAATCAGAGCTTTCGATGGACATATAATGTAAAATGTGCAAGTATATTTTCATCCCAATATTAGAGAATTTATACAAAAATTGTGTTTTATTGCCCCCCTAAGGGGGTTTTGCCCCCCATAACGGGACGAAAACTACCCTATGTGTTATTCTGATGCATAAGCTATATTATTGTAAAGTTTCATCAAAATATGTTCAGTAGTTTTTGCGTGAAAGAGTAACAAACATCCATACATCCATCCATACATCCATACATCCATACAGACAAACTTTCGCATATATAATATTAGTAAGATTGAAAATTTTAATTTGAACTTATTTGTAGTGCTTCATAAAAGATTAAACAATCGAATTGTTCAATATTACGTGTGCAAACATCAGATCAAGTAGTATATGTATTCCGTTATTAACTTGGTGTAAATATTGAGTTTGTTTATTGTAACTGCGTTTTAAGAACCTCGCTATTTTCATGGAAATTTATTTTTTTCCGCAAAATTTATGTCACTGTTATAGCTTTTATGAAAAATGCAAACTTTTCTATTTATAAATTTTTAATAAGTATAAAAATATTCCTATTATGATTTAATATTGTAATTTATCTGTTATCTTTTTTGTTTAATTTATGACTAAAAAATGTCTACGTGCAATCTTTCCACTTTATATGCGTAATTTGTTGACGGTTTCATAGTTTTATTCTTATTTTTTTTTGAATGATTAAAAAACAAAATTTTAATGTTTTTTAACTATGTTTAGTGTACCTAAATCCATATTTTATTACAATATTATTGAAATCTTAGTTATATGTTCAATTTTTAAAAAAACTAATCAATTGGTTATCAAATAGTCTGTTTGTTTTTCTTCCTTTTTTCTTTCTTTCTTTTTTTCTTTTTGACTCTTGTTCTTTGTCTTTCATCATACAGCAGTCAAAAAAAAGAGAAGCATAACTACACCTTATGCAGATTGTACGTAGTACGATCCAAAAGTTCGAGGGACAAGCTGTATAAAACCTTATCCAGAATAGTTCACATTACCGAAGCACACCCACCTTCAGAAAGTCACCTTAAGGGACTATGTACTACTTCTACCAGTGTTCATATAACTTTTGGAAACACTCCTGGAAGCCATTTTTTTGCTACCTTCTGTGATGCAGCTTTATCTTCTCTTAACGGAAGAAAGCGGCATCCATGCAAATGTTTTTTTGCTGGGAACAGGTAAAAGTCACACGAAGCTAAGTCCGACGAAACGTTATGTTATTTGTTTGTCATATCAGAGTATTGACCAATCGAACCGTGCATCTTCAACATGAAAGTCGCCTTCTTCCCCACGATGAAATTAAAGCAGCAGCGCAAGAAGCCTTACAGGAGGTTGCAATAAATGTCTTCCAAGAGTCCTTCTAAAAGCTATACGAACGTTGGCAGAAGTGCATAATAGTTCAAAGTGACTATTTTGTAGATAGGTGTACTTCGGTAATTCAGTGTAAGGTTTTATACAACTTGTCCACGAACTTTTCGATCATACTACGTACGTATGAGTTTTCAACCTACTATTTCATGACGTTTTTGAGTGACGCAAGTTTACGCGCATGAAGACACAAGAGAATTTGCGTTAATTAACTAAAGAGGCGTTCAAAATGGATATTTCGGTCATCTATATGTTCTTAGGTACCTATGCATGTACATATGTGCCGAAAAAACTTGTGAAGTTTCAATTAGGTGATCGTAAAATAGAAATTTAGGTCGGAATCTGATTTTTTTTTTTTTTTTGCGATTACAATTCCTTATTTGTAGAAAGGAAGTAAAGTGAACTGATTCAATAATCCTTTAAATCACTGACAGTCTTATCAATTTATTTCTGTTAGATTTTTTTTCAGCAATCACGATTGCTTATTGTTCTTATTTGACTGTCCTTGACGTTACGATTTTATATCCCCCCCTACTTCCCTCTGCAGCACTCTCGCCCAGCGTCCTCTGCAGGCGCGGCTCCTCCGGTTCTGAGCAATGTGCCCCGAAATCCGCTTCTCCTGGTCGGTGGCGTCCATGTCCTACACACGCCTATGTGCAGTGCATACACAAGTCTATGCACACACAATCCTACACATGCATAAGCACCTACACACACAGAGAGACACACACGCCTACGTGTATGCTCAGGTCTACGCACACACAAGCCTACACATGCATGCGCGCCTACACACACACACAACTATACACACGTAACCGCCCAGGAGAAGGGGCAGGTTTGGGGGGATAGGAACAGTTTCTAGAAACTACAACTCCAATTAGTATGATCCTGTCGCAACTCGTGATTGCGAAACACATAATTTGAATTAAAAATATCAGAATTCAAATTATTATTATTTTTTTACTTTTTTTTTTGCCATCAACCAATGGCATCGGCCATCGGCAATCGGCCATTTGGAGGAAAATAATCGGCCATCGACCATCGGCCATCTTTGAACAATCGGCATCGGCCCATCGGCCAAAAAATGCCATCGGTCGAGCCCTACAAACTAACTTTGTGCCAAATTTTATGAAAATCGGTCGACCGGTCTAGGCGCTATGCGCGTCACAGAGATCCAGACATCCAGACATCCTCAGGACAGAGAGACTTTCAGCTTTATTATTAGTAAAGAAGATAATGCTCCGTTTCCCTCAAAATCAAAATAATGGCTATGAAACTGTCCAAAACTAAAAAAATAAGGGGACTGCTATTTCCAAAAAGTGGTTGGTGAAGGGAAAAACGGTGTTTTTCTGTAGATTAAAGGGGTCATTTTATATAAGTATCAGAAAGAATGGTGTCAGAAGCATTTTGAGAGTTTTTTTTTTTTTTTTTTTTTTTTGCCGTGCAGAGTGATATTAGTCTTGTGCCCTTTATGAAAGAAGCCAAAATATAATATTATTCACTTTTTCAAAGATTCAGAAATTGCTGCTGAGAATACAATAACTATACACTTTCTTGGCTGGAATAAACTCCTCCATTTTATTAATCATTTCCAAAGTGCTCGAAAATAAAACGTTTGTTTCGCGCCTTTTGAAATCGATTTGATAAGAAGTAATTTTATCGAGAAAATGTATTTTTGTGACAACTGTTTGACAGTTGGAAATTACTTCTTTCTGCACTCCACAACTATGCATTGACACACCATTGTTTGAAAATTTCTTGAGAAGTTATACAGATGTTTTAAAAAACAGCTAAAAATTAAACATCTTTCTTACGAAGAGCATTTCTCATCAGAAATATTTCTCTTAAATGTCTGATTTAAAATTTCTGCGCATCCTTATGCCGGTATGATTACAAAGCAGAATTTTGTAATGAAGGGAAAAAATAAGAACTTCAAACTAGTTTAAGATATGTTTTCTTAGATGATTTGCATACGGGTTAAACATATTCAGCACTTATTTACTATCATCATCTGTTCAGTACTTTAAACATTGCTAGTTGATAACAACAAACCTCAAGTTTTTTGTAACAACCATTAAAAAATACCACCATCTTCTCTTTCTAATTGTAAGGAGAATAAACCAGGGCTGCGAAGTTGGAGTCGGGTTGATTTTGAAGGTAAAGGAGTCGGAGTCGGGAAAAATGGTACAAAATTCCAGGAGTCGGAGTCGGGAAAAATGGTACAAAATTCCAGGAGTCGGAGTCGGACTGATTTTGGGGTATAGGAGTCAAGGTTAGAGACGGACTGATTTTGGGGGAAAGGAGTCAGGGTTAGAGACGGACTGATTTTGGGGGAAAGGAGTTCGGGTCGGAGTCGGATTGATTTAAGAGAAAAGGAGTCAGGGTCGGAGTCAGACTGATTTTGGGTAGAAGGAGTTGGTCATCGTCCCTCCAATTCCACAGCCCTGGATTAAACTTTACAGTGCTGGCCAAATTATTAGACTAAAGAGGTTTTTTTTGTTGCTTTTTGTACACTATTTTTACTAAAAGACTATTTATTTTACTGTTAAAGTATGGTACATACTGTACACAGATTATTACATTATTTTGGCATAATTTAATGTTTGCAGGAGGCAGCACTGTCTGCTTTGTTTATGTTCTTTGTTTATCTACCTACCAGGAACATAATCTCAATCAGCTTAAACAGTTCACTAGCTCTTTTTATTAGTGTGTTCTGTTATATTTAAAGTTAGATTTAGGTTAGTTACTTGTATGTGAGTATATACTATAATAGTGAGTATAAACAATTGTTAATCTATTTTTTCAAAAAGTTAAAAAATGGTGTAATGTAAACCTTGTGAAAAGTATGCCAAAACGACTTAAAATGCTCATCAAGAACAAGTGAATGCATACTAAATGTTAGGTAATTATTTCACTGTTCTTTAATGTGTCTATAGTTATGTAATCAATAAAGAATTTGCTTTTAAAACAGTCTTAGTCTGATAATTTCGCCAGCATTGTAGTTGTTATTGAGTGAAACAAAACTGTCACATTATAAATGTAAAAATTTCAACTGTGGCATTGATTCTGAAAAGCTGGCCCTACCGCAAAGAAATTTGACCGGTCTACACTTAATCTTTCCGCATTAAAAATTTTTACTACTCAAATGTAATAATAACGATAATGATGATAATAATAAGAACAATTGGTACGATATTTTGTACTATGTTCACGTTTAGACTACTTTTCTTATTTTTCTCAGATTTTTTTGTTGAAGCATACTAATTATACTTAATTATTTCTCGTAACAGTTAAATGTTTTTGTGAGTGAATTACAGTAAAAATCTTGCAATTAATTTATGTAACAGCTCTTTAATACCTAATTATGTTTCTTCCATAAAAAAAAAAAAAAAAAAAAAAAAAAAAAAAAAAAAGACGAAAGAATGAAATATCACCGGTTTACGAAATTTTTTCGCAAATATTTATTACTCCGTGAGTTGAAAAAGGCTGATAAATGCTGAACATTCAAGACTTTAAAATAAATAACCTGTATGACGATGACGTAACAAAGTAAGGCAGTTGATAAAATTTAAAAAAATAATAAAAAACTAAATTAATTGAATTAAAAGAGTTCAGGGTCTATCAAAGCGAGTCTAGAATTGAGAAGTTACTTGATTGATCAGTTCATTTAAAGGAATTTAGGAAAAAAGTCAATTTTGATATTTTTTCTCAAGGGGAGAGAGAAAAAAAATTAAAGTATCTTTAATACTTTTCTAAAGGAGCTGGTTTCAAAGCATGAGAGAGAGAGAGAGAGAGAGAGACAAATCATAATTGGATGGATTCATTGCATGTGAGTTGTAGGATTCGCGTTATAGAATCAGACGTTGAGTCACGATCAAAGTGTAAAACTTGAAACATTTCTTCGTTTTTGAAAGGATTACTACTTCTAAAAATGAAGCCTTTTGAATAGGTTGAAGTTTAAAAATTACATCCACACCACATGCCTTTAGTTGTTGCAAATGCATTCGAAATCAAAAAACTTTTTTCTTTTTTTTTGCTACAGAGTCTCTATTTAATCACAAATCAATTTTGGCATTAGATTTCAAGTTAGTGAATAGTACATTCCGCATACTCTTAAACACGTCTTTTTTCTACCCAGTTTAGAAGGTATAAAAGAAGTAATAGTAGGGGAATGTGGGGCAAAGTGCTTTTTCAAAATGAAGAAATTGGAAATTTGTTTTGAAAATTACAGTACAAAATGAAAGAACATTGTATTTTGTCACAAAACTTTCATTGAAACATTGTTTTTATTTTTGGCAATAATTTTGAGCCTTCAAAAAAGAGTTGAAAATTTTAACTTTTTTTTCCATGGAGCAAAGTGAAAAATGAAATATTTTTCTAACGAAATATTTTCTTTTTGATTATAAAAGTATTTTTGATCAAATAAATCTGTATATAAAGTTTTGAATGAATAAAAAAAAGAAAAAGGAACAATAAACGAAAAATTAATTAAATTAATTAATTAATGTATGAAGAAAAATAAATGAGTGAGTAAAAGAGTGGACGAATAAGAAAATATGTGAATTACTAAATGAAGGAATGTAAATGAATTAAATAATAAATGAATACGTAAGTATTTTAGTAAATGATTGTGTGAGTAAACGAAATAAGCTATTTCACTTTGCCCCGCATGTACTCGATTACTTGAGCAAAATATTTAAAATACAAATAAGCATAATATCTTATATAATTAAAAACTGAGCGTATGTACCTATGTGTGTAACTATGTATGCAACTATGTATGTATGTCCAAGTTACTTCTCAAGAACGTCAATGGACTGAACGTCGAACCAGGTATCGATAGATTCCTAATTTTCCCGTCTTTATGTTTGGCTATTTAACATAATCCTCCGATAATAATTATCGGAGATATCAATTAAAACTATTAATTATGACACTTAGATTTGGACATAAAATCCTTATTTTTCGAAGGCTTTCCTCCATTTAGATTATTATTCAGTGTTTTATCTCAACTTTCCGTAACAATACTTTTATTGAAATTTGTAGCTTGAAGAAAATCATTAAATAAAAGATCTGTTGCCATTTTTTTCTCGAATATGAACAAATAAAGTTCTCGGTTTTGTTTCGAGGCTTTTCCGGTGATCGGGAGATTTAAAATGTTTCCTTTTTGGTTAAATTTCCGGAATCTGCCGCAAAATGTTACTGTTTTTTTTTTGGTTCAATTCGGGCGACGCAGCTAGTTAACTAAATAAACACTGCACCGCATATTATAAGGTCTGAATTAATATTTAAAATGCTAATAATAAGAACTTTATAATTTTATAATACCAAATACAATTTTTGACTTTCAACAAATATAACAGTAAGAGTATCAATTTTTGAAAATTGTCTGCATTATCAAATGCTTTAATCTTCGGCGGTAATTTTTTCCTGTCTGGAATAGCCTAAATGTGCAACTACATTGTTAAAATGTCACTAAATAGGTGGCGCTAAGCGCAGAGTAGATATTTCACCTTTTCACTTTGCCCCGCTATTTCACTTTGCCCCACCTTCCCCTACTTGTAAAGATACTACTAAATAGTAAGCTTTAACTTAATCGAATTTTAAAACCTTTCTAAACTGGGTAGAAAAAAGACGTCTTTAAGAGTATTCGAAATGTACTATTCATTAACTTGAAATCTGGTGCCAGAATTGACTTGTGATTAAAAAGAGAATCTGTAGCAAAAAAAGAAAAAATAAATAAATAAAAATAAAAGAAATGAATTGATTTCGAATGCATTTGCAACAACTGAAGACATACGGTAGGGCTGTAATTTTTGAACTTCAACCTGTTCATGTCTATCATTCTTGCAAATACTTTTGCACGAATAATTTTTCTTTATCTTTTAAATGGGAAGCGCAGACAACCAGGGATGCCAAATGCTCCGCAAAAACGGCGAAACTCCGCGGCTCCGCAAAGAAGTTCTTTTGCTCCGCATTCTCGGCCAAAAGTTTTCAAGCTTAAATTTTGCTATTTTTTCATAACAAACATGTAAATGTGGGAAATTAAAGATGCTTATGCTCAAAGATTGAAACAGTGTTAAAAGCTGTTTTATTAATTTAAAAATAATTATTTTATACTCCCGTGCTTCAAATTATTTATTAAAGCTTTAAAACAATTTTAGCAAAGTGGTATTAGTTATTTTTATTGATTTTGATACAAAATAACGAACTGCTCCGCAAGTTCTTAAATTACTCCTCAAAACCAGTATGATGCTCCTCAAATTGTTTCTCTAAAGTTGGCAACCCTGGTAGAGCCTAAAAGGTTGATAATTCCAGCCGTATTAATTACAAAACCAAACTGATTATATTGCCAGTTTCGTGCATTTTTATTTCTCCAGAAACAGATTCTTTAAAATATCACTATTTCTATGAAGAGTATTTAGTAAATAATAAAATAAAAATATTTGAAAGGAAAGCATGTAACAAACCATGCCTCTGCATCTCAACCTTCCCTCTCGTTAGCGCCAAGACTTATTACAGAGAGAATTTCTCACAAATCCCTTTGGGGTTCTTTTATGCATGAAGGAAAATAAAAATTAATGTTCTTTGACGCCAGCCACAAGCAAGTGACGCTTATCAACCGAAATTTATTTAATCACTGCTACAGTAAAAGTTTCTCTGGTTTACGATGCAACATTGCATAATTTTGTCATAAATGTGAATAGCAAGAATCCTCATTTTTGTGTTGAATTGAATTTTCTATTGATTTTTTGCACTCAAAGCGTGTTGCAAAGTGTAACCAACAAACTAAAACTGAGAGCGCGTTTTGGAGATTTAAATAAAGAGAGAAATGTCTAAACATTTATATGAAAACACTGGCCACTCATTTCAAACTTTTCCGGGGGAGGGGCTTAAAGCGTACAAACTCAATGCATTTTGTGGGAAAAGCATTAAGTTTCTAAAACACACAGGTGGGAGGGAAATTATCCAACTTATCCCTTCAAATGACGGACCATTGAAAATAACCCCTGCTTTGCCTTATCTTTGATGGATTGAGTTTCAGTTTAAGTAGTTTATTAGAGTTGACATAAGTTTGAACGCAATATATTTTCTTCTTTAAAACTTATTCATTTTTTGGGGAAAAAATAAAAATACACAAGAAACCAGAGAGAGAAAGAGAAAAGGTGAAAAGCCAGTTGTTTATAAAACTTGTATAAATTTATATTGCTACGTCAGAGGTTCTTAACCTTTCTCAACACATGCACTCATTTTTGTGTACTATTAATTACGCGGACTTCCAACACAATATTGAATTTTGTCAACATGTGTTATATTTGTTAAAATTTAACTCCTCAAATGGTGGAATTTAATTGCATTTAGGAAGTTTTAATAAAAACAAGAACTTTTTTATGGATGGTTTATTTCAAAGTTTTTACTAACCCGACAAAAAAAGTTTTAAAATTCTGGAAATTATTATTATGAACGCAGGGCTTCGATTTTTTAAAATGTTATTTCTTGTTTATTCTAGTTTGGTCAAATACAGCAGCAGATCATCTTCAACATAAGTTTTTTTTATCCTTGTTCGTCATATAATGTGAACTCGAAATATCTTTTTCGCGGAAGTAAGTTGTCGTCAACCCCAGAATAGGTCCGGCTCTTGGGGTAGGCGACCTAGGCGGGCGCCTGGGACGGCAGATTTTAGGGGCGGCAAATTTCGAAGTTGAAACATTTTTTTTTAAGTATGAATATGTGTTTCAGCGTCATAAGATTCACTGCTTCAATGCTAAAAATAATAATAATAATAATAATAATTTAAAATGCACCTACATGCAAAGCATAGTTCGAAATTTAACTAGAAATTCAATTTAATTTTAGAGGCAACAAATTGCGTGATTTAAGTCTTTTGAAACGGTTAATATCTGTTTTAGTGCAATAAGATGCTCTACTTTAATGCTAAAAAAGATAATTTAAAGTGTATATCAGTGCTTGGATATGCAAAACTCAGTTTGGGATTTAACTAGAAACTCACTTTAATTTTAAGCACTTTACTATTATTTCTGTTTTATTAACATATTATGATTTTATATTATTATTATTATTATTATCATTATTATTCAATGGGGGGGGGCGGATGCGCTTGTCATTATTGCATAGGGCAGCAGAACTATTAGAGCCGGACCTGCTCCAGAAAGTACTTCACAGCTTTGTTTCTTGTGTTCTTTTTCAATATCAGTTGAAAAGTTAACTAAAAAGCTCTTGCAACACTTTTGCATTAATGATGAGGGATTAATAGTCAAAGTTTTGTTACAAGTACATTCTAATTTTTAACTCATTAAGATTATGTCACTATATCTTGATAAGTAGCATTCATTTTAGTTTATATTATAAAGTAGTTTAATTAAAGTGGGCTGAAATCATTATAGTGTTAGGCTTGATTATTTGTGCATTCCAAAGCAATGATTATTAGTTTAGATGCTTCGCTTTTTTTTGAGAAACATAGGACAGATAAGTCGATGCATATCTTCTCTAGCCTCTAGCATCCTGTGAAACAAAACTTTAGACGACATTAGAAAAAAAAAAAATCTACAAGCAAGTATACAGGTGGTGCTGATGGACACTATAATTTCTGAAAGTCTTCAGAAAGAGTTATGAAAGATGGGAAAAGGAAAAAGCTTGCTATTATTAGAGATTACTGTGGCGAAAAAAAAATGCCTTAAATCAATAAAGCGCTATCTAGGTGGGAATTCAAACCGAAAGTACCACGACTCCTTCTGCAGACAATTTATCTGCTGATTGTTATATATGGGTTCAGTACAATGGTAGTAATTTGAGTAATTTTGGTCAGTCGAATTTTGCCAGCGGAAAAATCTATTTACCTTCAAGATCACATTAAATATCTACGTGTAGAGAAATATGGTTCATAGAATATGTCCATGTTGATCGGTGGTATCCTACCTACGACCTACGACCTGTGGGTCGAATGCGGTCCGTGAAGTTGACCCGTAGGGCTCGTTGTATTGTTCAATGTACAAATTGAGAACCTCGAATCATCAAAATGACACAAATTTGGAGACAAATGTTTAGGAACTACTTTGTGAGAAGCGGATGCAATTAATAAAATAGGTAGGAAGTAATGATAACAATAATTCTTGGTTAGTAATTGTTTATATTTTTCCATTTTTTAAAAATTGTTTCGAAAAAATAAAAATGTTTTGATATTTTATTTGTTCTGACCCCCGAGAATCATTTTAGTATGATGTATGGAACTCAGGTAAAAAAAAAGAAAGTTGGGCATCACTGATGTAGATTAAATTTTAAGTAACACCATCCTAGTATTGGATGAGCCAATATTCAATAGTAAAATACACTGCAAATTGCTCATATTCAACCTGAATACCCAACTTATACATAAAAATGTTTAATAATGTGTGCGTTACCTTTTTTCATAATTGATCTTATTGACTTTTAAAAGTTATTTCATTTTCCCAACCGATATTCAATCCCCCCCCTCCCTCCCCTTTATGGGGTACAATGATCATATAAAGAAGCTTAAAAGACGCTGCGACTAAACTTTTTTCTCTAATCAGGAAAAAACAAAAACAAAATTCTAGCTACTCTTAGGTAGCGGATTTGTACACATTTGTCAAAAAAAAAAAAAAAATCAAATATTTTAAGTGATGTTAGAAGAGCAGTTTAGCAAATATTAAAACAGCTGAATGTATCTTCAATTTACATCATCAGACCCTATTTGTTAAGCCACATTTCAAACCGAAACGTGTGTTTTATGCATTTGTAGATCCAATTTTTACCCAGCTGATTTTAGCTTAACAAAAATGCTTTTCGTTTTCATAAAAAAAATTTTAAATTCAGTTTAAATTTTACTAAACCAAAACATGCTACAAACTGTTCACATAAACAAATATAATTCGCAATAGATTTGAAACGACGAAGAAAAATTCAATGTCATTATGTCACTGATACACATGCTTATATTTGATTTAAAATTTTCAATCTTTATTAAGTTAAGATAAATTTAATTTCCATAACAATGGAACGTATGTAAGAATTAAGTTAGTACATTGTTATTTAGCATGATCAATTTGACAGAAATCAGTTAGGGGGCGGCCACAAATGACGTCAAGCTTTGAGGAGAACAGAGGTTTGTGAAATTGGGACAGTTTGGGACAAGGGAGATGGGGTAAAAAGAAGGCTGACTTCACGCATTTTTAAAATAATAATATGCTTATGACAAACTGCGATATGTGACAGGAGTAAGGAGTAAGGAAAAGTATAACACTTTGTATCACATGGCGGGGGGGGGGGGGAGTCAGATTTGTTGCAAAACGTGTGACATCCTTTATGGACAGATCTTTATTTGATTTAAATGTTATAAACAAAACTAGTCTGTTGTGGCCATCACGAAACTTTCTTCTATATTTTTCTTTTTTTTTTTTTTTCTGATCCCTCCCCATGCTTGACGAAGAAGCAATATTCCCAACAAAAACAAAATTACACATGCAAAAACTTGACGACTATCCCAATGTCTGAATTATTGCAAAAGCAAAGCAAAGAGCGAAAATTGAAAGTTATTTTAAAAGCCTTGCTTGAATTAATTACAAATATTTTATTTGTTAACAAACATAAGATGGCAACAGTTAAAAATTTTAAATCATTGAGATATTTCCTATCATTTCCATACAATTACTAGTATGTTGTGGCCATCACGAAACTTTCTTCTATATTTTTCTTTTTCTTTTTTTTTTTTTTTTTTCTGATCCCTCCCCATGCTTGACGAGGAAGCAATATTCCCAACAAAAACAAAATTACACATGCAAAAACTTGACCCAATGTCTGAATTATTGCAAAAGCAAAGCAAAGAGCGAAAATTGAAAGTTATTTTAAAAGCCTTGCTTGAATGAATTACAAATATTTTATTTGTTAACAAACATAAGATGGCAACAGTTAAAAATTTTAAATCATTGAGATAATATTTCCTATCATTTCTATACAATTAAAATCACGAGAAATACGCAGACGACAATCTATTACGATTTATCTTTCTTATTGTTGCATTAATAAAAATATTTTTATTCGCAAAAAAAAAAAAAAAAATAAATAAAAAATAAACACCTCTTGGAGCGATCGGCGTCAAAATAGAACCAAAGCCTGTTTACATATGGATTCACATATATTCCAAATTTCAACCAGAACGTAGCATTACTTCTTGAGATAGGGCACTCAAAATGGAAAAAAAGAACGGGTGATTGCGCTACCCCCTTTTTAGCTGTTGACACAAAAATAAAATCAGTTCTTATACCCACTAAGGGCTACTTGCCGATAAATTTTTCTTTCATTCCGTTCATTATTTCTTGAGATACAGCAGTCACAATTGACGACAAAAAACGTTCTATAGCTCAACCCCCGTTTGAGTTATTGACACCAAAATTGAATCAGCACCTGTTCCTGTTAATACCAACATATGGACCAAATTTTGTTTGATTCCGCCAGTAACTTCCTGAGGAATAGCAAGCACGCTTAACTCGAAAAACGTCCCATTGCTCCACCCCCCTTGGAGGAATTCGCGCCAAAAACTAATGGGCACAAGTTCACATAGGGGCACATATGTGTACTAAATTTCGTTCGATTTCATGCGGTAGTTTTTGTTGTAGAGCGGCCACAAAAAACTGGTCACACACAGACGTGACACACATACATACACACACACACAGACAGACAGACATTTTCCAACTAGTATGTTGTGGCCATCACGAAACTTTCTTCTATATTTTTCCTTTTTCTGATCCCTCCCCATGCTTGACGAGGAAGCAATATTCCCAACAAAAACAAAATTACACATGCAAAAACTTGACGACTATCCCAATGTCTGAATTATTGCAAAAGCAAAGCAAAGAGCGAAAATTGAAAGTTATTTTAAAAGCCTTGCTTGAATTAATTACAAATATTTTATTTGTTAACAAACATAAGATGGCAACAGTTAAAAATTTTAAATCATTGAGATAATATTTCCTATCATTTCCATACAATTAAAATCACGAGAAATACGCAGACGACAATTTATTACGATTTATCTTTCTTATTGTTGCATTAATAAAAATATTTTTATTCGCAAAAAAAAAAAAAATCAACACCTCTTGGAGCGATCGGCGTTAAAATAGAACCAAAGCCTGTTTACATATGGATTCACATATATTCCAAATTTCAACCAGAACGTAGCATTACTTCTTGAGATAGGGCACTCAAAATGGAAAAAAAGAACGGGTGATTGCGCTACCCCCCTTTTAGCTGTTGACACAAAACTAAAATCAGTTCTTATACCCACTAAGGGCTACTTGCCGATAAATTTTTCTTTCATTCCGTTCATTATTTCTTGAGATACAGCAGTCACAATTGACGACAAAAAACGTTCTACAGCTCAACCCCCGTTTGAGTTATTGACACCAAAATTGAATCAGCACCTGTTCCTGTTAATACCAACATATGGACCAAATTTTGTTTGATTCCGCCAGTAACTTCCTGAGGAATAGCAAGCACGCGTAACTCGAAAAACGTCCCATTGCTCCACCCCCCTTGGAGGAATTCGCGCCAAAAACTAATGGGCACAAGTTCACATAGGGGCACATATGTGTACTAAATTTCGTTCGATTTCATGCGGTAGTTTTTGTTGTAGAGCGGCCACAAAAAACTGGTCACACACAGACGTGACACACATACATACACACACACATACATACATACACACACACATACACACACACACACAGACAGACAGACATTTTCCAAAAATGGTCGAAATGGACTCAGCACACCTCAAAACGTTCGAATCCGTCAAAATTCGAAATTCGAAAATTTGCACGAATCCAATACTTTCTTCTATATATTAGATATAGAAGAAAGTAAAAATGGTCGAAATGGACTCAGCACACCTCAAAACGTTCGAATCCGTCAAAATTCGAAATTCGAAAATTTGCACGAATCCAATACTTTCTTCTATATATTAGATATAGAAGAAAGTAAAAAGAAATTTTGTCAGTGTAATTGTTCAAAACAAACTAGTTGTCATAAACCGATCGTCCTGTATTTCTTTCTTGCGGAAAGATAAGACTGTTTTTAATGCGTGGTTTGACTTCAAGAAATGTTTATCTATAAAAATGCGAGACTCCTTTTTAGAGATGTCATTTATGCTCCATCTCCTCCCTTTTCAACCTTCATGGCTAGCATTCAACCAAAAAAACTGGAAATTTTCAGTTGCTTCCATTTGGATTGCTTGTCACAGAATCCTGTATCTGAGCTTTTTATTGAATAGCGGAATGTTATTTTGTGTCACAATGGAACGGTTTTGTTTGTAAAACGGAATGGAATTTGATGGTTTATTACCAAACACGTTTACCTCGGTCACAATAACAAAATATTTATCTTCAATTTCAAGGGTTGTATTATCCTTCATGCAAAAGTTATTCATTTTCTATCCAATAAAAACTATATTTAATCTGCCATTTAAAAAGAAAAAAAGAAAAAGGAATTAAAAACGAGAAAATTTATGGAATAGTTGTATTTTCTTGAATTCGCCATTTTATCAATTATAGATTTGCGTCAAAAGTGGATCGCGACCCTCCAAGCATGAAACATTTCTTGGTCCGAATAGCTCTTATTTTAACTTTTACAGACAGACTAAGTTTGTATTTTGACTTTGAAACACATGAAATTGTATTAATTTGGTTAGTAGTTATTTGCTCAACTAACGATAGTATTTTTATGTATGCACTTTTCGTGTATAGAGGATTCTAGTTCTAAGGCTTTTGTTCTTTTAGATATTTGTGAGATTCAAATTGGTTTGTTTGTGAAATTACGAAGAAACTATTTCCTGTAAGTGTAAAAATTCTCATTAACAACTTATTTTGCACAAAATTTTCTTTACTTTTCATAACTTTTTTTTTTCTTGGCAGAGCGGTTAAGCAGCAAACCGCTGTTTGCTGCTTAACCGCTCGGGTGGGTAAAAAGGGAGTCGGAGTCAGAGTTGGACTGATTTTGGGGTAAAGGAGTCGGAATCAGAGTCGGACTGATTTTGGGGTAAAGGAATCGGAGTCAGAGTCGTTCGAAAACATGCCGACTCCGAGTCCTGGTTTCTTTTTTTTCTTTAATTTTCACTGACTCTCCTTGCATTTATTTGAAAAACTGACTACCAGTTAATTTGATTACATGTATAAAGGCACACTAAAATAAAAAAATAAATAACTGTCATTGTGGCAACCAACTGGCTTAATTGTTTATCGAGCTTTCTGTAACAGCTACCTACGCTGTCTCCTAGTTTTCTTATTTTTCTAACTTTATTTAACTGATGGCGACTGTCAGCAAACAGTTTTGTTGCCTAACATTTTCAAAGTAATCACTTTCAAATAAAAATAATAAAATCTTTTTTACCTTGATCTCAGTTATAAAATAGTAAAAGGAATGTACGTATCGCTTGAGCAAGTCGGGAAACTTCTGAGGGTGCTTGGTCAATTAAAAAAGTATTGGCACTTTAGCGCAAATTCAAAAGATCTGATAAAATATAAATGGTTTTTCTTTTCTTTTTTTTTTAAATCTAAAGACTGTTTCAAAGATAGCTTGGTTATCACTGAAAAGTACAAAATAAAATTAGTACATGATTTATTGGTTACAACACTCAACAATTGTAGTTAATCCTAAAATCTTCATACTAAGGTTAATTCTGAAGCTGCCAATAAAATTAAAATTAAAAATTGAACCAAGAAATGTTGGTATAGTGGAATTTATTCGTACAAGGCTGTATACCTTCGCATTTTGTGTAAAATTTGCTCCAGACGTACATGTACCCGATCTCTCTCCGCAGTATAGTGCAATATTTTGGTTGAAATTTTCGAGATGAAATTTAAAATTTATTATGGTGGAAATTTTTCAGAAATAAATTATTTCATTTTTATAAATTCTGAAATTAAGTTGAGGTGTCACCTGGAAAGAGGGGGGACCGCCCCCTTCTCAAGAAAAGTTTTTTGACTTAGCAAACAATTTTTTTTCTCCCAAAACTATTTCTCTCACTCTTCTCTGTGCTTTCAAAAATTGAAAGCACAGGATTTGATCAACATTTATTTGTTTAACATTAAAGGGGAGCAAATTAATCTTTTCATTTTTAAAAAAATGTAATTTTTAAGTAATCTGACTTTAGAAATCGCAACTATTGGATAATTTGATTTTCAAATTGAATTTCTAACATTGTATGCATCTTATATTTAAAATAAAATAAAACGCGATAATTTCATAAAAATGAACTTATATTTCAATCTCTGTCTAATGGTTTCCCCCCCCCCCCTTCCATAAGCCCCCCCCCCTCCCTTATGAGAAAGGGGTGATTTGAAAACATAAAAAAATAATAATAAAGCCGGAATCGGAGTCGGCCATTTTTCTTCCGACTCCACAGCCTTGGTAAAAACATTTTAAAAACCAGTACTATTAGCTTTTAAGCAAAATCAAATTTACGGACATCTGTTATGGGGCTGGGGTTATCTCTCTATTTTTTAACTTCATATAATACAACACTAATTATAAAATGAATATTAAGTATCATCAATACATTAATATATTGTTACCCCTCTGAAATCAAATCTTGGCCGCGTCGCTGTTGGGGAAACACTGCCTCAGGAGAAGTTACATCTACTCTGAGGTCAATACCCAGAGCTAGGCTGAAGTGGAATAAAATGACCATCGACAAAACGAAGGTTTCCTATTTTCACAGTCTTAAAAGTTGTTACCGAGCTCCAGCTCATAAAAATAGCACTTGTATTTTGTACTGTATTAACTTTTGAACTGCAGTAATAACGCTGTAAAAACACCGACTATTGCGGCAGATACTCCTGTTCCTCAGAAGTACTAGTTCGAGAGTGACTCTAATATGTTTTTTATGTCCTCCAGCTTCTCGTTTATTTCGTCAGCTAGAAAAAGCTTCTTTTCCCGTGACTTCTGAAACAAAAAAATAATAATGAAAGGAAGGATAGAGAATCGCTGCGGCAAAAAATGTTCTTTTCTTCCTCTTTGTCTCTTTTTTCTTAATCTTAACTTCCGACGGATTGTTTTCTTCATTTAGCGAGAGAATTAATTACTGTTGCTTTTTTTTTTAATGCTTTGATGAAAGTTTGCTGAAATTGTGCATTTTTTCGTATCAAAAAATGCAATTGTTTGAAAAAAAAAAACATATTTTTAATGACTAAATGCTAAAAATTGGTAGAAAATTATTATTTTTGTGTTAGTTAAAAAAAAAAAAACTTTTAAACGCATAATAGAAGTTGTCGTAGTTTTCTTTTGTTATTATTTCGATGAAATCTGATACAATGCGAAAAGTATTTTGAATAACAATCATTCATTGTGCAGCAATAACCAATGTAATCGATTGAAAAACTCGGCAATTTAATTTTCCTTGTAACAATACCTACGTGAATTTAAAATTTCTAGAGCAACACATAAAACATCAACTTTGCGTTTTTGATTGAATCAATCTTTTTCGTTTCGAACAAGTAATCCGTTTCGACCATTCCCGCCCTTTCAATTAATTGATGATCCGAAAAATGTAACACCATGGCTTACGTTGTGACCTTGAGCTAAAAAGATCAAGATTAACATGTAGCATAACTTTTAATTAAAATATGATTTCTTCAGTACAAAATCAGTGCTTGGAAAATATTAAGAAAATAATTAAAAAGAAAGGTATTACGTTAATTCTATAATTAAAAGTTGTGTACGTTGAAATTTAAATTTTAGAACCTAAAAAAACATTTTTTCGATGCCAAAAATCGGAGAATTAGTTTAGTATTCCCCAAGCCCGTCATTTCAAAACTATCAAGGGAAGGGGGAGGGGGCAAAGAGTGCGCACTCAATTCAAATTATATCAAAAAATAACAAAAACCACAACCGTTATAAAAAAAAAGGAAGAAAATGCTCGTACATTAATTTTTTGTTGCCGAAGAGGTGATATTTCCATCTCCTGATCCTCCCCCTAAATGACAGGCCTAGTATTCCCCCTCTTTTCTAGTAAGTCCTATCTATCGCCTTCACACCCTTCTTGATATGATTTTCAAAATGACAACTATATTGCCGTGTGCAGATAAATGGCAGTATCTGCAAAATGAGTTTTTGAGATATTAGTCCAGTCATATTATACAAAAAAAAAGGGGGTTAAAATCACAAAACACGATGTACTTCTCATTTTTTAATATGTGGTTTGGGTCAGTTAGGGTAGTGTAAATCTAAGTTTGCAGTTTTCAAAAACCTGTACTCACTGCTTAAATCGCGAAAAACTGCGAAATTTTCGGACTTCTTTTAGTTTTTCCTTTACAAATCCTAAACTATCCAACTTTTGATACTAAATGTGAATATCTGTTTTAAAGCATATTAAATTTTGAACAATTTAAGCTCAAATGGCGTTCTGTACGATAAATAGTTTAGGAGATATCGTTCTTCAAAAGCTGGCCCTTTTTGGCGAAAAATAAAAAAAAATTATTCTTCGATCACATTCCACGCCAAATATAAACATGAATTTCTACTCTAATTTTTTAAAGAAAACGGGATACACTGTTACAGTGACTTTCATTTCATTGACTTTCATTTAAGACAAAAACGAAGTCTGTAGATTTAATAATTCTTTTAAAATTGCAAAACAAAAAAATAATTGGAAAATTTAATTTTTGAAGAAATGAGACAAAACGCTTTTCAATACAATATGGAAGATCCTATTCTAAAAAAGGTGAACAAAGAATGATATGATAAGACTCTAATGTGTTATTATATAAGTTATGTGTCCTGCAAAAACAGGGCGGTTATAAAAAAAATTAAACAGACCAATAGTTGACAGTCCTACGCAGGTAATGCAAACATTCCTTCCCCTACTTATCTATGTCTTTCACGTTGATGAATTTTCGGCCGTATTTCGTTTTCCGACTGGAAAGTTATCTACCGAGTTTGATTTTGAATAGATAATATTTTTGAACAATAAATTTTCAGTGCAAAACAATTTCCATTAGAATAAGAGAACTAAACACAAAAGAAAAAAACAGAATGATTTCAAAAATGTAAAACTAATTACATGTTAGTTTTGTCATTAAAACGTATCTTAAAAATTAACTACACTTAATATCTTGATTGTATGGTGTCTTTGATGGGTACGATCGTACTCCGGAACTGAAAAAAAGAAGGATAGATCGATTTTTTTCAATTTATTATTTTTCATTTTTTTCATTTTTGTCGATTAGAATGGCAAAGATGTTGTAGACAATCTTTTCTAATGGCGGATTTCACAAAGCTGAGCAGCTAAGATCAGTTCTTCAACAACAGCATACACATATATATCCCTTCTTGCACAAACATGTGAAAAATTTTAAAAGGATCTTAAAAGGATCATCCAAAAGAGTAGATTCATTCCATTCGTATCGCAGGTACCGACAAGTAAACAAATGGTTGGCAGAGGAGAAGGATACCTCCGAGCGGAGTTGATCGAAGACCAACATATATTTTGAGATTGGTTCGTCACCAATCGCTACATTAAACGATCCAGCCACAGCCGTCCTTTTAAGATTTTGTTTTGCACTGAAAATTTATTGTTCAAAAATATTCTCTATGCGAAATCAAACTCGGTAGATAACTTTCCAGTCGGAAAACGAAATACAGCCGAAAATTCATCAACGTGAAAGGCATAGATAAGTAGGGGAAGGAATGTTTGCATTACCCGCATAGCTCTGTCAACTATTGGCCTATTTAATTTTTTTTATAACCTCCCTGTTTTGTCAGCTCACATAACTTATATAAACACACATTAGAGTCTTATTATATCCTTCTTTGTCCCCTTTTTTTAGAATAGGATCTTCCATAACCTCTTGAAAAGTGTTTTGTCTCATTTCTTCAAAAATCGAATTTTCCGATTATTTGTTTGTTTTGCATTTGTAAAAGAATTTTTTTATCTACAGACTTCGTTTTTATTAGCCTACTTTCCCAGTAAAAATCAGAGAAAGAAGAAAAAAGCATGAAAGAAGGCTTAATACATCTTAAAAATATCCCGAAAAACAAAAAAAAGTCAAAAATAAATAAAATAGTTAGATAAATATTGAAAAATTAAAAATTGGAAAGTAGGGTATTGAGATGGGGAAAAAATGTCTGTCGGTCTGTCTGTCGGTCTGTCTGTCTGTCGGTCTGTCTGTCTGTCCCCCCCCCTAATAACTTTTGAATGAATAGTCCGATTCGAACAAATTTTTTTTTGTTAGAAAGATCTCCGCGAGGACATCTCATTCCCATATTTTACTTTTTGATTTGAACAATTTTTCGTTCAATTTTGAACAGTTCAAAAAAACTTAACATTAGCGCCTACGGGGAAATTCAAATCAAAAATAAATCTTGAACTTAGAAGCGAAGTGGCTTCAAACAAACTTTGTAGGGAAAAACTTTTGATAAAAAACATGTATCGAAAATATCTTTTTGATTTGAACAAGTTTTCGTTCAATTTTGAACAGTTCAAATCTCTTAACATTAGCGCCTAAGGGGAAACTGAAAGTCAATATAGATTCCGAACTTAAAGGCGGATTTACTTCAAACAAACTTTGTTGGAAATAGCTCTTGACGACCTACTCCCGACTCCGACTCCGAGAATTAGGGGCACCTGACACCGACTCTGACTCCTGTTCCCGACAATTAATCGGACTCCGACTCCCCGACTTCGACTCTGACTTCGTAGCTTTGGCAAACATTTATACACGGAAGACAAATGACTGACTCCAATTCTTGGATATTCGACTCCGACTCTTTTATCCCAAAATGATATTGACTCAGACTCCGACTCCGCTGCTGTGGTTTTAACTGTGAAATAATTATTGTTGATATGATTTGTTTTTATTTTCACGCTAAAGTTTTAATTTAGGTATTCGGAACTCCAGCGCTCGAATACGCTACCTTGCGGTGATTTACAAAACTGCAAATGAAGCGTTCCACGTGTGTCTGTTGACGTAAACACAGGCAGTTTGTTCTGAGTATTTATTAACGCAATCGATGTGTCTTAGTTTGCTTTCAGCTACAGAAATTAATTCGTCCCCCTAAGAGTATTCTCGAGCTTCTCAAAATAATGTTAGTTTTCATTATTTCCTTAATAATTGGTAAAAGCGAAAATACTGGATTAACAAACTTGGATAACGTTATACAAGGTAAAAAATTTTATTGTTTTGTATGAATTCGTAAGAATATGGGTTTTTTTTTAATCTTAAATTAATTAAACTTACCATATTTTACAGCAGCATTTAATTGGAATGGACAGTATGCAAAATATTTTCTTGAATATATTATCGTAGAACAAAATGAATAACCGAGAAAGAATTTACTTTATTCCTTTTATTCTCAGCTGAAAGGTATCGCCAAATTTGTTTAGGGTTATATAGTTTTGGTATTGTGCGAGCAAAGTAGCCTTGGCGAGATTTCGCGTTTTTAGTTAAACCATTTTTAATTTTTATCATGAGTGGAATAAAATGGTAGTAAGATTACAGAATTCGATAAGTGAAAGGAAATAATGGTCAATCAACTGAAAAGAAAACTACCACCATATATCCGTGAGAATTTTGTTGATGATTTGCATAACATGACACAATTAAATCGTAACTCAGAAATTAGAAAAATCGAAACAGAAAATTTTTAAATTAACCGATTCGGGAATTCAAGAGAAATAACTCAGCTACAAATGGAAAACAAGTGCTAGCCAAAGCAAAGCAAAGAAGTATCATCTTCTTTTGGTAATAATTTGTAATGTCATATTAAATTTTCTAGCATTAATTGTTATTCTTGTCAGGCCACAATTATTTAGTTTTATCAAGAATTGATAAATATCGAATTCAACATCGTGAAAATGGCTGCTTAGAACTATGAACTACGTACTTTGCATTAATGTTTGACGTTTAGTAATGCTTCTTGAATTCTCATTTCTTTCTACGTGGGCCAGAATATCCACAAGACTTTGAAAATTAATTTAAAAAGAATAAAGCGAAAAAATCATACGTACGAACAAAAATCACAACACTTTTAGCATTTTCTTCGTTACCATGTGCGTTTGTTTTAGTTTTCAATTCCGCCATTAGACAGTGACTTCAGTGCCCCCTATAGTTCGTTGGAGTTGCGAATTTAGTTTTCGGTAAATAAACTCGAAAAATATGCGCAGACGATTTTTTTTTTTTTTTTGACAATGAAAATTATTTCTTTAAGTTGACATTTTATTGTTTTTTTTTATTTTGGTAAGTGCATTAATTCGTTTAAAAAATTATTTTTGGCAACAGGGGAAAAAGAAACGATTTTTTTTTATATGATGTATTTATTTTAATGAACTTATTATTATTATTTTTTCGTTTTGAAAGCTGTTAAAAAAAATTTTTAATGGAAAGAAGTGTATTAGCTGCTTTGTTTAAAAGGCGCTGCTATTTTATTTGTTCGCTTTTTTGAAGAAAAGTAAGGAATATTTTATTCCTAGAAATCAGCTTAAAATATTAAAAAAAAATATGTTTGAAAAAATTTGCGATTTTAGCTATTTTTGAAAATATTGATCAGGTATTAGAAAGTAGTATGGGTATACGGGAAAGTAGGCTCGTCTAGTTCTAGACGGAACTTCTTGTCTTAAATGAAAGCCAATTAAATTGTACTGTAACAGTGTATGCTGTTTTGTTTTTCAATTAGAGTGGGAATTCATGTCCATATTTGGCGTGGAATGTGATCGAAGAATAATTTATTTATTTTCTGCCAAAAAGGGCCAATTTTTGAAGTGCGATATCTCCTAAACTATTTATCGTACAGAACGCCATTTGAACTTAAATTGTTCGAACTTTAATGTGCTTTAAAACGGATCATTTAGTATCAAAAGTTGGATAGTTTAGGAGTTGTAAAGGAAAAACCAAAAGAAGTCCGAAAATTTCCCAGTTTTTCGCGAATTACGCAGTGAGCACAGGTTTTTAAAACTGCAAACTTAGATTTATACTACCCTAACTGACCGAAAAAACATATTAAAAAATCAGAAGTACATAGCACTTTGCGATTTAAATGTCTAATATAACTAGACTATATTTGGAAAAACGCGCTTCGCGCTCAATACTAACAATAGGAAAGAGTTGGAAATCGACGTTTTTTTCGCACTTTTTTTTCCAGTGAAAACAAAATAAGCAAGCTTGTGCAAAAAAGTTAACGCATTATAGATGACGAGAAAAAAAATGCAGTTACAGCCGTTTACCTGCCCACGACAGTTTTAATTTCAGTTGCAAAAACATCAAAGAAAATTTTCAATTTACTACAAACTTGTTCTTAAACTAAAATTGAAAATGATCTCTCTATATTTACGTGTATTTAGGAGAGTGTTTAATCAACTTTTCTGAGCGTTCGGAAAGTTTCATCGGTCGCTGACATCATTTATTTTGTAAAGACACAATTCAGGGTAAAAATATTAATTCTCATTTTCTCCACTTTCACTTAGTAATGTAGCTCATTGGGTACGTTGTTTATGCATGTACCAGAGGGGAAAATGCTCCGAGAAGGGATAGAACTAATAAAAAAAAAGCAAAAAAACTTTTTCAAGCTTGAAGTTTCATGATAATCTATCTCAGATGCTAGCGTTGATGATAGCCTAACGACGACGAGGGAAAACTTACGAAAAAGACATTAAATGGGGAAAAAAATCCCTTCCTCAAAAAATATATTTTTTCCTATTAAATGGAGAAATATTCGTTCAGATAACTTTATTTTTATTGAGGATCTTTCCGAAAAACATTTAGTAAACTACTGAAGTCATTTGGCAGGATGTGAGATTTTAAATCACTATCGCTTCAAGCAGTATGTGGCGTTAGTTGTTTTGGAGCCTTATGAAAAGACTTTTTAAAGATCTTACGCTAATTTGAAATCATTTGTTTTTAAACTCATCGTTTTTGGAACAAAAAGAAAAATGAACTAAACCTTAAGAAGAAAGATACGGAAAAATGTTATGCATAAATGTTTTTTTCCCCTTAAATTTTTTTCATTTCCGTTGCGCAGGCAGAAATATTTTGATAAAATGTGGCACCATATGAGCTTATAAAGTTTTCTCTTTCGCCCACACATTTTAATATACTGTTGCATGAAAATTGCTGAAATTTCTCCACGCTATGTTTTCTTACCAAACAAGAAAGCGTAAAATATATTTTTGTGAGAATTCTGCTAGGAAAAAAAAAAAACAAAAACAAACAATGTAGTCCTTTTTTCTCGTGCAAGAATACTTTTATCCAGTCCGCGAAGAACCAGTTGCCTTTACGCAATACTACGTAACGTTTCAAATGCAATATTCATTTTTTAGGCTACTAAGCACATTTTATTCATTTACACATTTAAGCTGTCGTTCAACTGGGTTTTTGAAGAAAAAAAAAAGAAATCGTATTCGTTACATCGGTTCGGGTTCGGTTACATTCACTTGTAGTTCCAGTGGGTGTAAAAGCAGAAAATATTAAGATCAGGCGAATGATTTCCTGGGGTTTGGGGGCAGGTGAACAACTGCCTTCCCCCTTATTGGTTTTCTGAAATGGAATGTGTTTATGTATGTAAGTGTATGATTCTTTATTTTTAAATAAATAATATCAACGAAGTTTATACTTTGCCCTCCCCCATGAGGAAATTCAAATGACAGCTTTATTTGGACCTGATGAAAGCAAACAAGAATAAAAAAAAGTAAGTAAACATGTAAGGGAAAAGGGGGTACATGTGAGCACGGGCACATGTAGACATGGTATGTTTTACCAGGATAACTTCAAGCAGAAAATCTTGAAAAATTATGAAGTAATGGCCTTACCCAACTACTACTTCTTGGCCAAACTTTAGAGCTAGTTATGTTCCTGTGGTGACAGCTTCTTAGTTTTAGCGATGCTGATGTAATTTTATTACTCTCTTCTTCACGTAAAAACATATTTTGAACTAACTAATAAACTAAAATTAATTATGATAACCATTATATGAACATTCAAGTAAATTTATAACAATGTTTGTTTTTTTTTTAAATTAAATTAAGAATTCTTTATTTTTGAAAATTAGTTCAAAGGTAGATGACGGGGCACTTGTGAACACAACATGCGAAGGCACATGCGTGAACAGTTCCCATATCCTCTCCGCAATATAATATTAGTGTAGGGTTATTATAAGTGTTAAAAAAAGGTGTAAAAATTTATGATTATTATTTTCGTATAATCAGCATGTAAATTAAGTGTTCATCATTGTTAATTAATTATTTGTTCACTTTATTATTTTTAATTTTTTTGTTACTAAATATTTGGTCAATAATTTAGCGTTGGAAAATATTTACAAAAGAAAAATCGTTTAACTAAAAACTGAAGTTTAAAATAATTTTAAAAGTTCATCATCATATTCTGTTTGAATCTTAAACGCATTATATAACAAGTAACAAAAATAAACTTTTCATAAAAAAAAATATTTTTTTGCACTGTTTAGTCTCATAAGTCTTTTTTTTTTTTTTTTTTTTGATTCAGTGATTGGAACAATCTGCGAAAGTTTAAAATTTGACAGTTAGCCAGTTAACAGAGTTATATAATTCTAAAAACATATTTCCTTGTTGACAGCTACAGTACAATTTAAACTGACTAAGTAAAAGTTACAAACCCTTCAATGTAATTGGTATATAGGTATATGTTATATAGGGTCTGGTGGGGTAAAGTGGTCATAAAATCGCATGTTTTCAACTTAGGTGGATAATAAATACAACAAATTCTTTAAACACTTCAATTTTTTTTATTGTTATTTTACATTGCATTATTAAAGAACACGGTACATTGAATTTTAGGAAGAAAAACATTGATTTTAGTAGTTTTATAGCACTTTCATTTCCCTATGTTTTTATGACCACTTTACCCCATGGGGTGGGGGAAAGTGGTCATAGCATGGGGTAAAGTGGTCATATTTAAAAATAGATGCAAAATCATTATAAATAACCCTAAAACTTGTATATTTTTGTTGTTTTTATAGTTACAAGTATATTTACGAGTACATGCGTGTACGAATATATTCGTATCGTGTTATACACGAGTAAACACGTTCCTATATGAGCAGATACATGTATACATCAGATATATGCATGCACGTGCCTACTCAAGAATATACGTGTATATACGAGTATATAAGTATATATACGAGTACATAAGCATGTATACGTGATTACCTACAGGAGTGTATACGTGTCTACATGAGTACATACGTGTCACGTGTATACACGTGTCATGTGTATACGAGTATATACGCGTATAAACGAACATCATATGCTCGTATGCACTTGTATCTCAAGAAAATACGTGCATACTTGAGTATATATGTGTAAAGTAGACGTATCTATGCATATATGTGTACATACATACATATACGGGTATACACGAGTTAATTCGTGGATACATCCAGTGCGTCTTTGGGGTATGTATCTACTCACGCATATATATATGGAAACACGAGTATATATGCATGTATACGCGTAAACACGATCATATACCTGTATAGACGTATATACGTATATTTACGTGCATACATTAGTACATGTGTGTATACACGAGAATATACGCTTATATACATGTCGGCCTACAGAGTGAATTTAAGCTCTTGGGCAAAAATCAAAGGGGTGTGAGAGGGAAGGATAAGAAGCTAAGAATCATAAGGAAGTTATAATCACTGACGCGCTACTTGCACAAAAAGCCAGAAACTGATGGATGCAAAGCAGGGCACAAATTTGTTACACTAAGATGATTTTACCTAATATTTTAGTTTTGAAGAAATATTTAGAGCAGCTTTTAAAAGTTACGGCCTGTAGTAGCATCACAACAAAGGTGCAGCGGCTGATGAAAGTTTTTCAAGTCTCGTTATTGCAACAGAGCGTGCTTTGTGATTGCGAAACACATTTATTACAGCTGCAGGCAGCAAATTTCATCAATCGCTTTAAAACTTTCTTGTGACCTAAAATGTTGTGTAAAATTGTCTTTGTGTAATAAATTTGTGACTTTTTTTGCATCCATCAGTTTCTGGCTTTGCGTGCATGTAGTGCGTTAGCATTGTGTTTGTGACCATATGTTCCTTATGATTCTTGCTTTTTATCCTCCCTTCTAACACCTTTTAATAATTTGCTCAAGAGTTTAAACTCACCCTGTATACTTGTATTTCTTATGCTTGCATGTAAATGTCTACTCGAGTACGACCGCGTATATTACGTGTCTACCTGAGCATATAAGTTTTCATGTATTTATGAGTATAAGCGAGCATATACGTGTATAGTAGAATGTACAGCTGTATGGATAAAAAATACTTGGACATACCCATATACGTATTTATTGGTGCATTTATGTGAATGCGCCTATGTACGTGCCTACACGAGTATTTATGCGTATATATAAGCATATACTCTTCTTTTTAACCCCGTTTACTGTAAAAACAATACATATTAAGTAAAATTAATATTTAATCTGTATCTGCCTTATACTTATAGATTAAGTGACATTAGAAGAACAATATTCGTTAAGCCTAATATTATGACCACTTTACCCCATCTTACTTAAATTGTTCTAAAAAATTACCTAAAATAGATTCAGCTAACTACTAATGAATAAGAGTCCTTGAGACATGTAGGAAGCTTCCCGTACAGTCAATCTGTTCCTAATTCTAACAAACAAAATTTCCCAAGGAAGTTAAAATAGGTGTTTGGATTTTAAAAATTTTCATATTCACGCAAAATATTTTTTTTACCAAATAAAATTTTGCCAGTTGTAAAATTTTGTATTCAAAATGTAGTTTCTAACTGCCCTACTCTAAAATAAAATTTTCACATTCATTCGAACATTTATTTGCAAGCTATAGCCATTTATTTGATGTATGACCACTTTACCCCATTGACCACTTTCCCCCACCAGACCCTATTCAAGAGTTTTTCGTTGAAATGCTACGCTTCTCTTGCATAAGGCCACTTAAAAGGAGAGCTGACTTATCCGACATTTTGGTTCCAAATTTGTACGCGTGAAATTTTTTTATGTGTACAGAAACCACGTTGCAGAAAATTGGTTGCTAAGCTATTGATGTATTATTAAAAACTTTTTGATTATTTTATTGTCTTAACATGGAGATTATATTTTAGTTCGTATTTAAAACGAAATAAAAAGTAGAGTCCATTACAGGAAACATCTCCTGAGAAACTTATTTAATTTGAAAAAAGGAACGTTTAACTGAACAATTAATTTACGACATTGCAACCAGCGACTATGATAACGTATTTCCAAATACTTGAAACAAGACTGGATCCTAAGTTGTCTTGGAACCAAAATGTCGGACAGGTCGTCCTGTCCTTTAAAGGGGTTCTAGTCCTGCATTTTTCAATCGTGTTCATATGTGCCCCAGGCTTGATAGTAAAAAAAAATAGTAACATGGCAAAAATAATAAAGCCTGCTGAAATATTGAGTCGTCTGTTCATTGGTGAAAAATTTAATGTCTTTGTGAATGAAGTCAGTGACAAAGACTAACCTTACGTAAAAAAACATCATAAATTGGTGAAAATTATTATATCAAATGTCAGTTATTTAAAGAATTATGTTAAACGGTGTCTAAATTATAATGAAGTTACTTTAATATTCAAAATTTTGCCTTTATTGGATCAAGACTAAAAAAAAGTTCCCAGTAACATGGAAAAATTATGTAATCGTCTTTACGTACAATTTAGCATTAAATGATATTTATAATAATTAAAAACTCTTAAATCATTTTTTTACATTCCTAATAGCTTCATGTTGCAATGTCTTAGTTTTTTTTAATGCTTTTTCTGTGGTAAGATAGTATTTTCGATATATATATATATATATATATATATATATATATATATATATATATATATATATATATATATATATATATATATATATATATATATATATATATATATATATATATATATATATACATATATTATAATTTTTTTTCACTTAGCGGACGATTCTTTACAACTTAGTTCAAATGCATTTTTGACTATAAAAATATTTAAATTTGTTTAAATACAAAATTATGCAAAAAAAAAAATTACTTTATTTTTTTTTTCGCATTGTTCCAGCACTTAAAAGAGTTCGAAACAATCCTGAGCATAGAGGAGCATAATGTAAGACATTTTCTGAAAAAAATTGGAGAGTGAATCTCCAGAAAAACATTGGAAAAAAAATATTTCTGTCGCCAAAAAATTGGCTTTTTATTTAAAAATTATGATTATAACTTTTGTTTCAAGTATTTTATTGCTAAGAATGAGAAAAAAAATACTATTTATTAATTTTGAATTTTACTATGGAAAAAAAAGTTTTTTTGAAAAGCTCGGCAGTCATTTGAGATAAAAAGCTGAAAATTTGGCTAATTTTTTTTATTCGACACCAAAATGATCCCCCAAGTGTGGATCGAAAAAGCCGCAAGGGTGGATTTTACTTAGAAACCCGGCTATTGCCTTTCAAGAAAGCGTTATTAAAACATCTGCTTCAAAGAAAAAATCAAACGCCAAACATTATCATCCAAAAACACAAAGCAGTTTTTGCTGCGTCCAAGAGAGAGAAAAAAAGAGAAAAAAGGAAAAAACCCTGAGGGATAAATAAGAAAGTCTGCAGGAATTCTGAAGAAAAATATCTTTGTTACGTTACATATGACAAGGATAATGACAGAAACAAGACATAAGATGAGGATTCCGTCGCACATCCATTGAACAACACTCCTTTATTGTTTACTACTATAAGTAGTTCTTGAACAGACACGTTCTTTTACTAACAAGAATCTGTTTTTTGTGAAACAAAGTTATTTTATGGCAAAATAAGTAGTCATTAGGGTTGCTTTGAACCATGAGGGCTGACTTTGTACCACTTCATGATTTTTACTAGATTTGAATTAAACAAATAATAATTAAATTTTAAAAACCTAAAAGGTGCAGCGCTGCATTTTGCTGATTAAGTTATAGTATCAGCTTTCAATCTTTTCTTTCATAATCAGGGCCGGATTTAGACTTAACGGGGCCCTAAGCTATCTCAGGTATATGGCCCCTTTTGTAGTCCAGGATAATTTTTCTATCGGTGTCAAAAGAGACCTTTTTTCTTTAATTATCTCGTTGTTCATTTATGCTTTGTCTCTTTCCTCAGATATACAACCATGCTTTACATTTTTTTTTGGTCTTTTTAATGTGTTGTCTGCTGTCCTTTTTGGAATGCCCTTTAAGAGGAGAAATCGTATAGAGAGAGTAGTGCAGAGCTTTGCTTTGTGGTGCAAAGAATACTCCCAATTTTAGAGGTTCCGGGGTTTTCTCTCCCAAAGGAAATTTTGAAAAATAGACTTAAAATTCTGCATTTTGAAGCTTTTTAAGAAGTACCACAAAAGGAACCACAAAAATATCAAGAAAAAAATAGGTAAGCAAAAATGTTTAAAAACTATACTCCTTTTAAAATTAAGACAATACTTACTGCCCATTTGGACATTTCGTAGATTTTACACATGATGAGAAATAAAATCGAAGCACACTTTTACTTAAAAGTTTCAAAGATTTATTTAATTATTTTCAAGGACTCTAGAACATTTAAAATTATTTAAGGCACTTCATTTGCACTTACCAGTCTCTGACATTTAAGCAATCGATTCTACAGTTTTACAGTATTGCTCTAATTTTGTAAGAAACTGCTATTTTAAGATTATATCAAAAAATTAACTACATAGGTTTATCATTACAAAAACTTTTTTTCAATTACAAGACAGAAGGAAACGGAAAGGAATAGAGGTAGTGTAATCTCTTTTTTTTTCTGTGCTTCACAGATTGACAATGTGTAGTAGAAGTAAGATAAAAGTAGACAGCAACAAAAGAAATTCCAAAATACTGCATTCGGGTTTAATTAAGTAGCAAGATATGGAACATGTGAGTTGCAAACATTTATCTCAAGTAATGCGTTACATAAAAGCTAGAACCATGATTTTTTTAATTTTTTATGCAAAGTGTAGCAGGGAGCTGAACTTGACATATCTTGGCCCCATTTGAGAATTTTTAAAATTTAAGGTTTGCAGCCGCACTTTTCCAAGTTTTCAAGCACTTGAAAATGAAATTTATTTTTCAAGTACTTTTCAATTTTTAGGAACACATCAATTCAATTTTTTCGGGAGTTTGTGACCCCCAACTAAGGAGGGGACCCTAAGCTATACCTTGTCTAGCTTATAGGTAAATCCAGGTTTGTTCGGAAAACAATCAGCTCAGCTGGTTGCATAACTGTATAATCCAGTAATGCTGAAGTTACTGTTTGGAAGTTACTCTTCGTTTGAATGCTAAGTTGAAGATGTTGAAATCTTATCCGACACTGTACTATCTATCTTACGCAAATAATAATAATAATAATAATAATAATAATAATAATAATAATAATAATAATAATAATAATAATAATAATAACAATAATAATAATAAAATTATCTGTAGATGTTTTGTGGTGCTGTAAAATAAAAATGGAGCGTTTTCAAATGTTTAGAAACATTTTTTTTGGGGGGGGGGGGGAGGGGGTCAAAATTGCATTCATTTTAAAGCAACCATTTATTTTACGCCTCGTTTCTCACATTGCTCATAGTTATTCGAATTGGCAAACTAATTTCGAGCCGAATTCATAATTAATTTTTAATACTAATATTTATTAATTTTTTATTGCTAACTGTGCATCATTCGCCACGTTTATGTCCCTCCATGTAAAAACACTAAAACTATGTGTAGGACAATGAAAAATAGAGAAACTGAGGATAAAAGTTACTCCCAATAGTTTGAAAACTGTTGATATCTGTGTTTTTAACAATCGTATAAATTAATGAAATTTGATTTGCGCAATTATAGTTCGATTCAATATAACTTATATAAACATCTAAAACAAAACGTAGTACTCTGTTTGAAGCAGTAAATATTTAGTGTTTATTCATCCTATACCAAGCAATTCTCCTGTTCATTAATCACTGCATTCTTAGTTGATTAAAGTTGGAAGACAACCGGGAATTTAAATTATCTTTGAATTAGTCGTGAGATAATTGCTTATGACTTTGTCATTAATTATTAATTTCCGTAGGGACAACACTCAACGTTGTAAGTTCCTAATAATTTCGGGTGCTGTTACCTGTTCTAGGGTAGAATTTTCCAGCGCAGGAAATTGAGCCCCTAAAGCCTAAGATTAAGATCTTTAACTGAACTTATGATGCGGTATTTGTTACATTATTTCTTTACCGGTCAAAATAGAAACAAAGGAAAAAAAAGGTAGAATATTTTATTTTTTTATTCATTTAGTTATGTACTTATTTTAAAGAAGTATCGATTAGGGTATTGATACAGTACTTTGAAAAAATAGTATCAAAAATAATAAGGTGTATGTAAAGTTGAAAATTATCTATTACAAATATTAATTAGAGAATTGTTTACAGCAATATTATTATTTCGGGCTTATTGAGTTAAAGACTAAAACTGGTTTTTAGCTGAGCTTGCAAATAGACTATATGACCAAAAGTATTGGGACACTTAGAAAAATTAACATTTTTACTGATTTCTCGAAAAATTAAAGACCAATTGCTATTTAATTTTTTTCACATAAAAAGTATACTTCAGCTGCCATTTTCCAATAAAAATTCAGTCTGCTGTTCATTTAGGGGACCAGCAACAAATTGAGGAAACAAAAAAAAAAAAGGTTTTTGATCATATTTCATCGTAAAAAGCTGGTAATAAGCTATAAATTTCAGAAATAAGTTAACAAACTATGTAGAATTTGTTTTTGTATTTTCCTGAAAGTACTTCTTACACCTACGAAGATATAAGCTGGGCAATTCCACGGTGTCGGACGTAAGAATTGCACGAAATTCACTTTAAAAAACCAACACATTTATTGGTTAACAATTTTGAAACAGATCAAAATATTTTTTTAAATACTTACTAATGTATGTGGAACTTTTTAGCATAAAAAGAATTTCTGATACAAAATTTTATGTTACAAAAAAAAAAAAAAAATATTTAACTCATGGTGTCGGACGTATGAGCTGAATCTGAAAAATGAGACTAGCAAAACTAAAATCTAAGATTCAGGTCAATGGCTTAATCTGCAACAATGAAACTACTTTTATGTCAAAGAGCAATGATGAAATATTAATAACTCACAAATATTTTAAAAATTTTATAGGTATTAAGTGCCAAAATAGGGACTTCAGTATTGGTGTCGGACGTAAAAACTTGGTGTCGGACGTAATATGTACAAAATTACCATAGTGTCAGACGTAAACAAGTGTTTAAAACCTATTTAAATTACTTTTAATTTTGCTTTAAACCTTGAGTTATATGTTAATGACAATAAATGAGATGTTTAGATAATTACAACATTAAATATCAAATATTTTTCGTAAATGTTGATTATCAGCCACTTCTAATTGGGATAGGTGGAAAAAAATTCTTAAAAATATTTTATTTTGTATAGAAGATTTTATCTTCCTCTTTTCTCCATTTAAAGTGCCCTTCTGTCCTATACATCACAGATATTTCAATCATTTCACCATTTAACAGAGGAATGCATCCTGGGTAATGTACAGACTCATAGTTAACCGCAACCCAGTTGTGTACTTTAAGTTGTGCAAAATCTTCAAATTCATCCAATGCATCACTGTCAGATAATTCTTTAGAACAACCATCCTAAGTGTTTTTGAGGAAGAAGTGTCTGAGACAGTAATTTTATTCAATTAAATCTCTTTGACTTGAGTGCATGCAGTACTACAAGGGTTTTCTCAAATATTGTTACAATGTTGCTGAATTATGCATGGTCTCTTCTGATGATATGTGTACTTAAAGTTCACTGCCGATTAATGAAGAAGCCACAGATGCATAATTCTTGTGGCATACTGCTCAACACTATTCCAGCTTGTCTAGTACAATGAACCTTTGGTTGCAGTGGGTGGTCTGATTTGGTTGTGACCCCCCGCCGTCATTTTACTTCCAGCTTTTACATTACGCCACTTTTTTTGTTATCTTACCAACTATGCTGTCTACAGCTCCTTCCCCAGGGAACACTGTAAAGAAATTCCGGGTTAATTTTGTGTTGAATTTCTGCTCAAATAAATGTAAATTTTGTTAATAGGTAGCTTTGCTTAAATTGTAAGCTGGGTCTATCTGAGAAAACTTGTATATTTTTAGTGCTTGAGTATTTAGTTTTAAGATATTCCAAAAGGTAACTTATAAATTTATGCACGGCGAGTTTAGTATGATCCAAAGTATCAAAAATTATTGCAAAATTTTGAAAGAATTCTTCGGAAATTCACACATGGGATGTGAAGATCGTGGCTGGGGCTTGGCATGTGCCCAGTTTGCCGGATTGGATTTCGTTCTGTTGTAAAATTGTTGCATTTTGATATGCTTGAAATAAAGAAAAAACTATTCCTTATAAGTTCAGTGCTTCTAGGGGGAAAAAATACGTAACAAATTGGACCAGTTGTGTGATTAATCAATTACCAGTTTAATGGTTTAAAAAAAATGTTTTAAAGTAAGAGTACCTATTAATAAAGACATTTTAATGACTAAAGTATAAAGAAATGTTATTATTGCTGTCCTCTATCCCTTCTATTTTAAATCAAAGAAATTCCGTTATCAGAACAAGGTAATAAATTTAAAAACCTTGTTGTCGGACGTAATGTGGTGTCGGACGTAATTAATTTTTTACGTCCGACACCATAAAATAACAAAAAACTATTTATTTGAATTTCGTTTGGATTGCACATTTTCAATAGTAACTGATGTTTTGATTTGCAGGTGAAATGTTTTGTAAAATATCCCATCCTATTTTATACAGCACTAACTTTTAGGCAATTTAGTGTCGGACGTAATTTTATCAAAGTGCCTGTTATAAATAAGCTTTTAAAGACAAAAATATTTTGCTTATGTCTCATTTTTTGTGCTACATTTGTTCTAAAGTGTTGTGGCAGGAATCTGAATCAGTTACAGTTTGAAAAATATTGCAACTATAGTTTGAAATACCAATTCCAACAAGACATTAAAAAATCCATCATGGCAGCATGTCAAAAATACTTTTCTTCAAAGGCTTGTAACTCTTATAAACATAAACTTTTGTGGTAATTTTAATTATTTTCATATAATTCAACTCATAAGCTTCAAAATGATACCTAATTTGTGAAGGATTTTGAAAAATTGGTCATCAGTTCCCCATTTCCGTGGAATTGCCCAGCTTTTCTTAAACCTTATTTGATAAATATAAGCTTTTTGATTACGTATATAAGCTTTGAAATCTTATTATACATAAGGTTTCAAAGATACAAACTTTTTTTGAAGGTTTTCGGCTCATAACACGCAGAGTTTTCCGTCTAACGTTACAAAACTTTCGGAATATTTGACAGCATACAAGAGAAACATAATAAGAAAATTTGCTTAAAAGATTGAAAATTTAATGAAATATGAATGTTTAAAGCAATTAATTTTTCACTACGCATGCACGAAAGATAGAAATTTATAAATTTCATTATCCAAAGCCCAGATAGATTCTGTGACTCATTAAAAAAATTCCCCTTCGATACCTTAAAAATTCAAAAAGTTATCAGCTATCTAATGAACCGAATTTCAGTAGTTCTTGGATAGGCGACGAAAGGTAAGGGGTCGCTCGCAAACCGGCAACACTTACCTGGTGTTTCATTAACTTTTCAGTCTTCTAACTTCAAGTTTTATTATTATGTTTCTCTTGTGTGCTGTCCAATAATCCGAAATTTTATTAAAATGTGACAGAAAACTCTGCGTGCTAGGAGCCGAAAATCTTTTTTTTTTTTTTAAATTGTATTTTTGAAAGAAATGTTTATGTTTTCGTGTGTGTAAGAGATATCTTCACGAAAATATAAAAATAAGTTCGACATAGTTCGTTAACTTATTTCTGAAGTTTACAGTTTATTCCCAGCTATTTACAATGAAATATGATCAAAAACCTTTTTTTGTTTCCTCAATCTGTTGTTGGTCTCCTAACTAAATAGTAGGCTTAATTTTTATTGCAAAATGACGGAGTATACGTTTTATGTGAAAAAAATTACAGAGCAATTGATCTTTTATTTCACGTGAAATCTGTAAAAAAGTGAATTTTTCAAAGTGTCCTAATACTTTGTCATTATAGTGAAGGTTTAGAGTAATATTTAGTTGCCTTTAGAAGGAATAGCAAGCATACACTTTGTAAACTCGATTTGAAGAAAGAGAAGAAGAAAAGTCTTAATACAAGCTTATACATTTCTCTCTCTCTCCTTTTTTTTTCTTTCATGATTTAAGAGTTAATATGATTAATCCTTCCAATTCCAAGGTTTCATATATTTGGACAAAATGTAGAGAATAAAAAAATTGAAAAAAGATAATGAAAAGGGAAAGAAAAGGAGTAAGGGTGTTGAAAAGAATTCAGTGTATAAAATCTTTTTATCTTCCTTGATATCAAACAACACTACATTTATTTTTAAAACAATGCTAAGTCATCGTGGAGAAAATAACTTCAAGTGTAATGTTTCCTCAAGCTTAGAAATAATATACTTTTGAATTCTTTATACTGGGAAATGATCTTCTCAATGGCATCCCATGGGAGACGAAAGAGCTACTCTGATTTTTTTTAAAATAAATTCTAGTTAAACAATTTTTTTAAATAAATTTTGGTTAAACTGTGTGTTTTTTTTTTTTTTTTTTTTTGCAGTGAACAAGATCAAAAGTTAAAATAATAAGAATTTTTACAGCACCAATACATTTATTCAATATACAAAATAAATTTGAATTATTGGCATTTCTAAGCTTTTCAAAACTGATACTTTTGCATGAAAATTAGTCTCGTGTTGATAGAAATTTTTATTAAACATGACGCATTTAAGATCCAAACTCAGAACAAAAAAAGTAAAAATACCTTTTTTCTTCTTTTTATTTTCACTTTTTTCTTTTATTCTGTAAAATTGAAGCTGAACATATACAAATAGAGAGCTGTTTTTCTTTAGACGAATCTTTTGTCGATTAATATTATTACTTAAAGTACTTTTTCTTTTAATCTCTTTTATACAAAACTAGCTACGGGATAGATGCTTTAATTCATAGACTCAAACAAAAGACTCGAAGAGATATTTCGTGGCCTGTTTCTCTATTTGAGCGAAACCAAACACAGTTTAATCCTTGAATAATGGAATCTCATTTGGAATAATTTTGTCGTTAACGGAGTTGCATCCGTAATATAGGAGGAATTCAGTGCATGCTGAATATTTACAATACGAAATTAAGAAGTGATTACGATTTTGGCGGATGCTCGTTAAATAGTGTACAGCAGTAAGTTTTTTTTTTTTCAAATGTTTCCTGAAATACCTGTTCGATCTATCATCATTCTTAGGGCAATAAAATTCATTGTGGCTACTACGACAATTTTCATTCAAAAAATTATACAAACACAAGGTCAAAGCTGCGCTGGATGGATACTGTGGAAGAAGACTGTATTATCCTTAAGCAGAGGCGGCGATTGGGGCTGAAAAGTGGGGAGAAACAAAAACAAAACAAAAAAAAGTCATGGGGCAAAACAAAAAAAAGTCATAGAACTTTTAGCGGCACAAAAATGAAAAAAAGAGAGAGAGAGAGAGAGAATAAAAGTACAAAATTGTGTTAGGGCTGGTTTTGAGAGCAGATAAGTTGTAATTGATATAAATTTAACAACTGGACTCATGTGTTTCTTAAGATTTTGATGAATTATGGGCCCAATCCCCGAAGAAACACTTAGATATGAATTAGCTCTACATTATTACTTTGGGGTAAATTACCCCGAAGTATTTTTGAGATGTCACAAACACTTGGTAATAATTTCATCAAATAGGTTTGGCTTGTTTAAGTAAAACCATTGATTTACTAATATCTAAACAATGAATACGTGATAAAAGTTACTGCTTGTACTGAAGAATGTTTCGTAAACAGATATACAAAGTAAAACAAATAATTATGTTCAAAAAAAATTTGACATTTCAGGTTTTTTTTAAAGCATATTCTAGTTTTCGTCTATAAATTGGAAAATAAAACAAATTAATTAATCATAAAAAGTGGGAGGAGGCATTTGCCCCGCCCCCCGGAATCGCCGCCACTGTTCTTAAGTCTTAAGAACTGGAAGAGCTTTGCTGGCTGGTTCAAATGGCCTTGGTCCACTCATAGCTGTCATGTCATGGATGATAATGATGCAAACAAAGCTTGTTAAAAAGAAAATAAAAAAAATATTTTCAAATTTCTGCAAAGTTGTTAACGGTATGTGTAGAAACATCCGCAAAGGGTTACGATTTTCATGAGGTATTCACAAGGTGTTGAAGAAAATTTGTTTAACAATTTTTCACTTTTAGAAAGTTAAGGGGGCATGCATAATCAATCCTTTTGTGCCAAATGATATCAAGAGTGGATACAAGGGGACGGTCATGGTGGTCATGACCCCCTCCTTCTAAACCGTCGACAATTTTATACATGCGTCATTATTGTATGGGATAAAAATTTAATAATTGCGTACAAGACGGATGACCATGGACATAAAACATCATGAAAAATATATTATTATACGTTGTGTTCAAATAGTTAGTGAACAAAATGCAAGTGTTTTCCATAATCTTTAAAATCCATTAGTTGTTTGATTTAGTAAATAACTTAAATAATACATTTCCTTTCACTGTTTCTGAAATGTATTAATCGAGTTTATCTGCCTTATTTCTGGCTAATTTGGTGCTTTTGACTGACACTCAAACAGTTCCACAAGTTATTCAAATCCAAAACTATTTCTTCAGCATAACCCCCCACCCCTCATGCAAGTCTGAATCCTTTCCTGATTCATAAGCATCTTTGCTTAAAAGAAAATCCACACTAAAAAAAAAAAAGTACAAAATATTCTTGTTGTGTAATGAGCTTGAAATTATCTCCCTTTCCCTATACTTTTTTTTGTACTATGTGATACATACTAGGTGATTAAATTTTTTTTGTCAATAATAAATCTAATTACACCCAAAAAAATTTAACTTCTTAAAGTTTAACATTCTATGGGAGAGAGGGAGGGGGAAGGGATCTCTTGCATTTAGTTGTCTTCTGGGAATACGAGCATTTTTTTGTAAAGTGTGGTTTACTACTAATTCGGAATAAAAATATCCCGCATTGTACGTGTATTAAAATGCAAGTTTCGTCTAAAAACAGCTAAAATTTCTGAACTCGTCACCAAAATTTTCCACGATTGAAAACCAAATTATTCAGCGTTTTATACGGTTGTAGAAAGCTGAATAGGTACGGGAAAATGTTCATTAAATCTGTTTTCATTGACAATCAAGCCCATACACATGTTTACCAGAGAAAATTTTAGTTTGTCTTTTCTTTACTAATAATGAAGCTGAAAGTCTATGTCTGTCAGGATATCTGTGACGCGCATAGCGCCTAGACCGTTCGGCCGATTTTCATGAAATTTGGCACAGAGTTAGTTTGTAGCATGGGGGTGTGCACCTCGAAGCGATTTTTTCGAAAATTCGATGTGGTGATTTTTCTATTCCAATTTTAAGAACAAAATTATCATAAGATGAACGAGTAAATTACGAAATTATCATGACGTGGAACCGTAACATGGGCACAAGCCAATTGGGGAGAAAATTTACCATACATTATTTGTAAATATACAGGCGAACCAAAAGACTTTTTAATTTTCTATTACGGGCAAAGCCGTGCGGGTACCACTAGTTTTGAATTAAAATATGAAATAAATCTTTCATTGTGAAGTACCACTTTAATAGTTTTATGAGAAATGGTATTGAAGCTTGGCAGAAATGTTGATACACAAATGTCATTAGGTGGTTTACGCCAAGGCATCTGAAGGATGAAATTTAATACGCCTAGAACCAATTAAATGCAAAAGATACCCCTCCCTCAGGGGCGTGCACAGAAATTTTAGGGCCGGTCACGAATGACTTTTATGGGCCCCCTCCATATTCTTAACCCATATGTCCCTACATGTATTTCACTCCTTATTTTAAAAATCTCTTGCCCCTTCAGGCTCGGGCTCGGACTAACAGGTGTCCCTTCTAACCTCCACCTGCGCACACCCCACCTCAAAAAAAAAAAAGAATGTTAAACTTTAACAAGTTAAATTTTTTTCAGTGTAATTAGATTTATTATTGATAAAAAAGTATTAGAAGTTCTTGTTTCAATATGGATGAGTCATTCCATATAAAATCAACAAATTTTCAGAAACATCCGTGCCGCACCATTTCAGATTTTGATGAAATTTGGTCGGTAATATGTACTAACATCATGTACTCCAAAACAGTTTGTTTTATTTCTTGAAAAAATTTTTTTCCTGAGATATAGCCCTTTCTTTGCTCCGCAGATGCGTAAAATTTGCTTTTTTTGACCTTTCTCCTGGGAGCTGTAGTGGATTTATTTATATTAGTCGAAAGATCAAATACGGCTTATTGTAAAGCTAAAAGAATGAACTTTTGTTTGTGCATAATAAAAAACTATTTAAATTAAACCTAACTAGAAAAATTTCAAGGTCAAAACGTGGTTAAAAAACTGCTGTTTTGGTTATTTTGGGCATGAAAATAACAACGAAGGACTTTCAGTAACAGGCTAATTTTTTTTTCTGTTGCACTTAGGTATACATACTAGAAGCAGAGGAAAAATTAAGTTACTACTGATAGTCCTTCATTATGAAAAAATTGCTTAAATTTGAGAAAAAATGAAAAATGTACTTTTTCACCCTCCAAAAAAGCCCGGTAGGTAAGGGGATAAAAATCTAAAAATGCTATAGCAAGAAGCCGTCACATTATCCTTTAAAACAAAACAAAAACTGTCTTGTTATTCCAAGGCGTAGAGGAAATATAAGCGTTTAAAAACTGAAACATTTGGGGTTTTTCTTTTCTTTTCTTTTTTTTTTTTGCACAAGTTGGAATATTATGAGTATTAAATGAATCTGCTTTGTAAAATTTGTTGATTTTTCGATGTAATTAGTCACAAAGCCGATTTAAATTAAATCTAATAACCACTTAAAATTATGTTCTATTTGGTATTTATAGCACAAATGGTTTTATTGTAAAGTGTAAACATTTTTTTTCAATTTTGGATTTTAGTCAACGATAATTACCAATGTGGCAATGCAAATAACGAATTAGTTTTCCAAACGACATAGAATTAAATTTCCAGATAATGTAAGTTTCTCATAAACAACTCAGCTTCTGCTTTTTCTCTCAAGTCTTTTATTTGATTTGACAATGCAGCGCTCCTATAACGAAACCTTTGTTACAAAGGTTAAGTTGTATGATGGAGGACTCTTGTTCTATTGGAATCTTTACAAAAGAGATATGTCATAAATTACATTACCCTAAACATTCAGAATTACATTCAGTTCTTGAATTCGCAGATGAAGATATAAAATTATTTTCAATCAGAACATGATGCAGTGATATAGAGAATGTTTGTACTTTTCATAGGGAAAAGTTTTTGAACAGATACATTTATATTTATAGAAAATCTTGCTCCGACCCCTACAATATTTACTCAAAACCTATTAAAAATCCCTAAGACAAATATCAATTGAACTTTCAATGTGCAATTCTAATCTGAAATTAATTCCAGGAAAAGCGTTATGTTCAAGATGTTTGGAGAAAATTAGAACCTCTAAACGAGACACAGTGACATTGAAAATGAGTGCTTAGGCACTTTTGAACCGAAACCTGCTCTCGTCAAAGAAGTAAACAAAGCTTGCATAGCCCTTAACATTTCTCCAGTAAATGCACAGAAGCGTTCAGTTGAAGAAAGGGATTCAATTTTAAAGAAGAAAGTTAGTAAAATAGCTAAATCTGCAACTGAAAAACTAAGTAAAGCCTTTGATTTGAACATTTCTCCTGGCAATGCGAATTTCTCACAAAACTTGCATTGTAATTTAGCTAATGAGTATGAACAACTAATTCACAAGCTAAAAGAAAAAATGAAAGTTGCATTTTCTACACAAGAAAAAGTAAATATTTTAAGTTTAGTTCCTAGTAGTTGGAGCATTGATAAAATCCAGAGGGAATTTAACGTCAGTCAGTACCTTGCTCGACAATCCGAATATTTAGTACAAAAAGACGGTATTCTGCCAGAAATTCGAAAGAATAAAGCCAGGAATAAGCTTGATGAAGACTCAATCAAAACTGTACATCAGTTTTACGAAAATGAGGAGAACAGTAGAATTCTGGCCGGACAAAGAGACTGCATATCAGTCAGAAAACCTGACGGAGAAAAAGTTAATGTCCAAAAAAGGTTAATTTTATGCAACCTTAAAGAGCTTTATAGAGCTTTCAAAGAAAAATATCCTCTTGCAAAGATAAGGTTTTCAAAATTTGCAGATCTGAGACCTAAATTCTATATTCTAGCCACAGCATCTGGAACTCATTCTGTATGGTATGCATCATCCACCAGAACGTAAAACTAATGCTCTCGGCCTTGAAATCAGACATGGACTACAAGTATCTCCTCACTTGTATGGTCTGCAACACTGATAAAGATTCTTGTATTCTTGCAAAGTGTAGTGAATGTGCAGGAACTGATAAGCTGCGGGAAATACTTGAAAAAGGATAGAAAGATTTTGAAAAGGATGAAACAGAGATAAAATTTTCACAATGGGTATCTACTGACTGCTGCGAGCTGTCAACCAGTCTTCTTCCTTTTGCAGAATATTTGGAGAAGTTACATGAAATGTTAGAGAAACTTAAAGTTCATCATTTCATAGCAAACAACAAACAGAACTCATGAACTTAAAGAAGAAAGATCTGCAAGAGAAAGAATGCATATATTAATGGGGGACTTTTCTGAAAATTTTTCTTTCATTATACAAGAGGAAATACAAGCATATCATTGGTCAAGCAACCAAACAACAGTTCATCCCTTTATGTTATACTTAAAAGAAAATGAAGAGTTGAAAAACCGTTGTTTTTGCGTAATTAGTGACTCATTAGAACATAGTACTGTAGCTTTTCACGCTTTCCAGAAATTAGTAATTAAAAATTTAAAGGCATACTTTCCTGATCTGAAGAGAATAATTTATTTTTCTGATGGGTCAGCTGCCCAGCACAAGAACAAGAAAAATTTCATAAACTTGTGTTACCACCAGCAGGATTTTGGAATGAAAGCTGAGTGGCATTTTTTCGCCACATGCCATGGAAAGAGACCATGTGACGGTATTGGTGGGGCTGTTCAAAGGATTGTGAAGAAAAGCTAGTCTTCAAAGGACATTAGAAAACCAAATTAAAAATCCGCTTGATATGTTTGAGTACTGCTCAAAAAATATCAAAAATATTGAATTTGTATTTTGTCCAAAGCAAAATATTGAAGACACTAAACATCAATTGCAGGCAAGGTTCGAACTTGCAATTCCTGTCCCACAAACAAGAGCTTTGCAGTTTTGTTCCTGTCAGCCTCGGGATTCTTCATGTCCGTTTACCATCTCTGTTAAAAGAATTCAAGGCTGTTACTGTCAACAAAAACATTCCAGTAAAACGCTAGACACAAAACTGTAAACACGAAGTAAAAACTAAAAGCAATTTTTGTGTAAAATTATATTGTGTAAGAATATTTACTTAAACCTGAACGTCATTTATTGTACAGAATTTTATTTCACTATATTTCAGTTAAATTTACCTCAAATGTGTTTCATTTGGTAACTAGCATGTTTTTTTATTTTTTTTTAACATTGTATCAAATAACATGCAGACGGTCGTTTTGTATTATTTTAAAAGCTTATATCTGCTTTTCACCAAGAAATAAAAGGATAGTTTCTGTTTTGTTTTAAAGGACAATGTAAAAACTTAGCAATGTAAAATTTCATCAAGTGGTTATTTGATTTATTTTAATTATGTTTTGTGTCTAATTCTACAGTTTTTTACTGTAGCAGTTTATTGGAAAATGTCGTCTGCAAGCTAAAGGCCATTTTTTTTTTAATATACAAATTTCACAAAGAGATTCATTTAACGCTCATAATATTCCAACTTGTGCAAAAAAAAAAAAAAAAAAAAAAAAAAAAACCCTAAATGTTTCAGTTTTGAAACGCTTATATCTCCTCTACGCCTTGGAATAACAAGACAGTTTTTGTTTTGTTTTAAAGGGCAATGTGACGGCTTCTTGCTATAGCATTTTTAGATTTTTATCCCCTTACCTACCGGGCTTTTTTGGAGGGTGAAAAAGTACATTTTTCATTTTTTCTCAAATTTAAGCAACTTTTTCATAATGAAGGACTATCAGTAGTAGCTTAATTTTTCTTCTGCTTCTAGTATGTATACCTAAGTGCAACAGAAAAAAAAATTAGCCTGTTACTGAAAGTCTTTTGTTGTTATTTTCATTCCCAAAATAACCAAAATAGCAGTTTTTTAACCACGTTTCGACCTTGAAATTTTTCTAGTTAGGTTTAACTTAAATAGTTTTTAACTATGCACAAACAAAAGTTCATTTTTTTAGCTTTACAATAAGCCGTATTTGATCTTTCGACTAATATAAATAAATCCACTACAGCTCCCAGAAGAAAGGTCAAAAAAGGCAAATTTTACGCATCCGTGGAACAAAGAAAGGGCTATATCTCAGAGAAAAATTTTTTTCAAGAAATAAAACAAGCTGTTTTGGAGTACATGATGTTGGTACATATTACCAACCAAATTTCATCAAAATCAAAAATGGTGCGGCACGGCCCATTTGTTGATTTTATATGGAATGACCCGGATATGTATTTCCTTACATTTTTTTACACTTATGGGGGCCGGTGGTCCAAAGCGGGTAGGCCTTCGTATGCCCTCCTCCCCATGATGTGTAAGCGACGATGCATACGTATGTCGTTTTTAGCCTACTTTCCCAGTAAAAGTCAGAAAAAGAAGAAAAAAGCATGAAAGAAGGCTTAATGCATCTTAAAAATATCGTGAAAAAACAAAAAAAAGTCAAAAATAAATAAAATAATTAAATAAATATTGAAAAATTAAAAATTGGAAAGTAGGGTATTGAGATGGGGGAAAATGTCTGTCGGTCTGTCTGTCTGTCTGTCTGTCGGTCTGTCTGTCTGTCTGTCTGTCGGTCTGTCTGTCGGTCTGTCTGTCTGTCCCCCCCTAATAACTTTTGAATGAATAGTCCGATTCGAACAAACTTTTTTTTGTTCGAAAGATCTCGGCGAGGACACCTCATTCCCATATTTCACTTTTTGATTTGAACTATTTTTTGTTCAATTTTGAACAGTTCAAAAAAACTTAACATTAGCGCCTACGGGGAAATTCAAAGCAATTCCGAACTGTGAGGCGAATTTGCTTCAAACAAACTTTGTAGGAAAAAGCTTTTGATAAAAAACTTGTATATAAGATATCTTTTTGATTTGAACAATTTTCCGTTCAATTTTGAACAGTTCAAATCCCTTAACATTAGCGCCTACGGGGAAACTGAAAGTCAACGTAGATTCCGTACTTGAAGGCGGATTTACTTCAAACAAACTTTGTTGGAAATAGCTCTTGACGACCTACTCCCGACTCCGACTCCGAGAATTTAGGGGGACCTGACACCGACTCTGACTCCTGTTCCCGACAATTAATCGGACTCCGACTCCCCGACTTCGACTCTGACTTCGTAGCTTTGGCAAACATTTATACACGGAGGACAAATGACTGACTCCGATTCTTGGATATTCGACTCCGACTCTTTTATCCCAAAATGAGATTGACTCCGACTCCGACTCCGCTGCTGTGGTTTTAACTGTGAAATAATTATTGTTGATATGATTTGTTTTTATTTTCACGCCAAAGTTTTAATTTAGGTATTTGGTTTTCGGTGAATAAACTCGAAAAATATGCGCAGACGATTTTTTTTTTTTTTTTTTGACAATGAAAATTATTTCTTTAAGTTGACATTTTATTGTTTTTTTTTATTTTGATAAGTGCATTAATTCGTTTAAAAAATTATTTTCGGCAACAGGGGAAAAAGAAACGATTTTTTTTATATGATGTATTTATTTTAATGAACTTATTATTATTTTTTCGTTTTAAAAGCTGTTAAAAATTTTTTTTAATGGAAAGAAGTGTATTAGCTGCTTTGTTTAAAAGGTGCTGCTATTTTATTTGTTCGTTTTTTTGAAGAAAAGTAAGGAATATTTTATTCCTAGAAATCAGCTTAAAATATTAAAAAAAATATGTTTGAAAAAATTTGCGATTTTAGCTATTTTTGAGAATATTGATCAGGTACTAGAAAGTAGTATGGGTATACGGGAAAGTAGGCTCGTCTAGTTCTAGACGGAACTTCTTGTTACATGAACGCCCCTGACTTTTTATCAGTCCCAGCGAAGCAGCAATGAAGCGGCATGGCGCCACCAGGCTAAAAATAAAAAAGTGATACATTTCTAAAAAAAAAAAAAGAAGTTCTATAACTTGTGATTAGCCGAAGACCAGCTTCTTTTTTACTTGTCAATAATATCACGTTATTCTGACCCATCCACCTACGAACAACGATAGTCATTTCAGTTGTTTCTTTTTTAATTTTAAGGTCATAATTACTGAGGTAATAAAAAACGTGCCTTTGGGCAAAGCGGTTATAGGATTTAATCATATATTTATTTATAATTTCTTGACTCGTGTGCTGACTTAGATTTTCTATTTCAATAGGATAAGTTTAACTTTAAAAAGTTATTTTTTAGGATGACAATTAATTAGCCTATTAAATTAATCAGTTATTTCTTTTTGTTTTATAAACAAATGTGCTAACTTTAAATTGGATAAGTACAACTGTTTTACATTTTTTATATAATGGTAGGTAGCTATTCAACTATTTTGATCATTCATAACTTCATATTTAATTGGCAAATGTACCAAACCACAATTAGTTAAGCTTACCCGCCTTGGGCTCCCTGGCAGGGCAAAACGGGTTTTTCAAGTGTTTGTAAAAATTGATAATAAATGAATACATATTAGGTTTGAACTGTTACAAAAATCACTTTTTATTTTGAAGTTCAAGATCCCTGCTGGGAAATAAAACCGAAATTGTGGCGATAAAAGTCCAAAAACTGCAATTTTCGAGCGTTCTTCAAAAACCTACCCGCTTTGGGCCCCCCCCCCCCCCTACATATTCAGTTTTTACGAATAACATTAAATACAAATGACATCGTAAGATTTTGGCATTTCCTATTAACTGACTTTAAGAGTGCCTTTTTTTCACTTTTAGAGCTTGATTTACTGTTTAAAGACTCAGTCTTTAGCCCATCTGGGTCCCAGGACATGGAATAAATTACGCCCAGAAGACTCCTTGTCAATCTACATTTTTTTTAAGACACGCAATTTCTTCTCTTTGGCGGGAAATCAGCGGAGGTGGGGATTTACTGCGCATGTCGGCATCAGGGAAGAGATGCTCTCGCTCTTCCCGCCAAACTGAGCAATCATCGGCCGTTGTTCTCTGCGTCAAGGCATCAAAAGAAATTGCCCAAGAAGTGACTGAAAGTTAAAATATTATTCCGGATGTTTTACTTGAAATTTTTTTCCTTTCTTGAGAATATCTTTTAAAAATTTATTTACTTTGAAAACAATCGTGCACAAAACTTTTCCATTCAAAGGAATTTAGAAGTTTAGTAAGTAAAAAGTATTATTATTATTATTATTAAAGTGTTTTGAATACTTTAAGAATGACAACTTTCAATTTTTGAAAATGTTTGCATGGAATCGTATTTTGTGAAAATATTTACTAAACAAAAATGCAGTAGATTGTTGTTAAAATCTTAATATGAAGTTGGGGAAAATTTTTGAAATGCATAATGCATCAATTATTTAGAAACTAACTTCAAACTCTAACTGATACATTGAATTTAAGATAAAATCTCTACTTATCAGATTATCATTTGTACTTTTATTACGGGTACATCAGAAGTTTTTAAACTTTCCGGAAGACTTATTCTATGTTTTCTCCCGCTGTAGAGATATTTTCATTCTCTCTCCTTTTTACGATAAAATTTCCATCCTTTGAGTACGTAAATAAAGCTAATCGTTTTGCTTCGAAATTTAAAATTTTCACAACATATAAAAAATTAATAAATTAATAATATAAAGTTCGTTCAAATAAAGAGTGTTCATCAAAAAAAGAAAAAAAGTCGCCGGAATTGCTTTTACTTTCTCTTGATAAACACTATTTATCCGAATGCCTTTTATTTCCTAAACTTCCTTTTATTTCCAGTTGAAAAAATTATATAAATACACTTAAACTTTAAACTGAAAAAAAAAAACTAATTATCTCAAAAATCATGATTTCACAGTAAATGAAGTCGAAGTCGGACCGACCGATTTTGAAAAGGATAGTCGGAGTTGGGAGTTGAAGGCTTTCAAATTCAAACATTCGAAGCACGTCATTTTCCCTCTCAATTTGTGTTTCTGCCAACGCTGAGGAGTCGGAGTCGAACTCCTTTTTTGGAAAAATGGCTCGGAATCGAAGTCTTTAAAATTCTAATAGTCTCAGTCCGTCTCCCCCCCCCCAATCCCGAGTCTGTATTTCTCTCATAACTGCGGAGTCAGAATCAGAGTAGGACTGATTTTGGGGTACATGAGTCAATTTCGAAGGCCCTATAATTCTAGGAGTCAGGAGTCGGGGGGGGGGGGTCATTTTCCCACTCCGCAGCCATGGTAAAAACATTTGCGCTTTGAATGCATTTCATTTTGATTTAGTCATACTCATCTCCGCCTTGCGTCAATCTTCAGTCTACCTTATACAGTTTTTCAATTTTTATTTTTGAAAAGAAACTATTTTTCTATTTCTTAACACAAAAAATTGAGAAAATGTTCAGAATCTGGGCATTTATTTATTTATTTATTTTTTGCGAAAAATAATTTTTGAATTGTTGTTAATATTAAAAAAAGTTGATTGTTCAAAAAATACTCTTAAAATATCTAAATCAAAAACTCTTCCGAGTTTTTTCCAACATTGTTTGAAGTAATTCCGTCTTTGAGATCGGGATCTATATTTGGCCCTAAATTTCCTCGTAGGCGTTGTTTTTTTTTTTTTTTTTTTTAGTTGTTCAAAATTGAGCGAAAAATTGTTCAAATCAGAAAGTGGAATACATAAATGAAGTGTCCTCGCCAAGATGTTTCAATTTGAAACAAAAAAGTTTGTTCTAATCGGCCTGTTCATTCACACGTTATTAAAGAAAGACAAACAGACCGACCGACAGACAGACAAACCGACAGACCAATCGAAACTTATTTTCTTCATGTCATAACCCTACTTTCCAATTTTATTAAATGTTTTTTAGACAAAAATTAATGTTATTATTACTATTTTTTTTAAACTTTTTTGTTTGTTTTTATCGATATTTTTAAGATTCATTAAGACTTCTTTCTTTGACTTTTACGAAAAGTAGGCTAAAAAAAAAACTCTCTCCCCCTCCCTTTTTTATCAAATTAAACAAACAAGGATTTTTTTGTCAAATAGTTTCCTTACAGTTCTCAGGTAACTAAAGTGTAAAACAATTATTCAGAGAAACTTCATTTATTCATGCTAGTTTCTCGAAGCACTCTTAACAGTTAACTTAAGTTCCTAAGAACGAAATAATTGCTGCAACTAATTTAGTTATGATTCTTAATGCAGGCAATTCCTTCTCTCTCTCTCTCTCTCGCCTTCAACTACAGTAGACCCTCGTTTTAAGCGGGGGTTACGTTCCACGGAAATACCGCGTAAATCGAAACTGAGTAAACTGAGATAAATTGAGACCTAATAATAGGGTTAAAATAGAGGTTTGGTTCCGTAGATAACAAAATACTTCATTCTAGTGATGACTAATTGTTTAAGTTTAATGTGTACTTATATCGACTTTTATGCACAACATGAAAAAAGAAAAGATAAATTAATTTCGTGTTCTGTTTATAAAGAGAAGCTGGCTATGATAGTCTTTTGGCAGTCATTGAGAATCTTTCTCTGTAATTCTTTGCAGAGCATTAACGCATCCATGATCACTTGCGTCATTTCCATGATAGAATCTTCCTTCACTAACAAATCAGAAAGAACTTTTTACTGTCTAGGAATGGCTCAAAATTTTCAATGTGAACGTTTTAGATTGTGCATCACCGACGTCGGTACCCTCGTTGGTTTTGGCTTCCTTTGCCACTCCTAAAAGCTCTTCTTCCAGTGAGTTCTGAACTGTTTGAGTTCAATAACTTTACATCTGGAAAGAGCTCTAGAACCAATCGTATAAAATGTCTCCAGTGCCCAAGCTCGATTATTAGTACGCCAAAATGCAGTTGATTATGCGTAATCTGCAGTCTTTAGGAGTTTTGATTTTGAAAGAGGCGAAAATTTTATCTTGTTTGCATTGCCGCGTCCGCGTAAAACCGAAACTCATCCGCGTAAAATAAAATAAAAGTGTCAAATCTTAAACTGCGTATAATCGAAACCGCGTAAAATAAACCCGCGTAAAACGAGGGTTTACTGTATAAGATAAATCTCAGAAAATGTGTCATTTACAGAGTTTCATTCTATGATGTAATGCAATCAAAAAAATTAAACTCTTTCAATTATATATGAACAAGAAGCTAGCAAAATCTAATCCTACGTTATTTCTGTATTTCTAACATTTTCTTGGCCGTCTTCTCAGTCTACTTTACCGTAAAAGTAAACAAAGATGAATAATTACATGGAAGACGGCTTAATGCTTCATAAACTTAACATCGCCAAAAGTAAAAATAAAAGTTTATTTAGTTATTACTTGAATAAATACTGAAAAGAGAAATTGTAAAAAGAATTTTAAGACATAGGAATTCCTATCTGTCTACACTGTCCTTTTCTTCCTGACAACTTAGAACGGAGTAATCCAACTCAAACGAAACCGTATGGTCAGGCACCAAATAGAATCTATGACAAAAAAAAAACAAATGCCGAAATATTTAAACATTGTGCAGATTCTAAATGTATTCCTAATTTTTAGTTTCAAGAAAGAAGTAATAAAATCTTTAAAAAATCGGAATACCGTCTCTGGTAGATTTAACATTGACGCAAGTCAGAGATAAATATGACTGAATTCAAAGCGCAAATATTTTTATTATAATTGCTGAGTCGAACTCTGAATTCTAGAGTTTTAGGGCCTTCGCCTCCAACAACGACTCCTGTATCCCAAAATCAATCTGACTCCACGACTTAAACTCGGACTCGGCAGCCTTGGCAGAAATGCAATCGGAGGGAGAATGACTAACTCCGAGTTCTATGATTTTAAAACGTTCGGCATCCGACTCCGACTCATTTACCATAAAATCAGTCCGGTTCCGTCTCCACGACTCCAACTATGACTCGGCAGCCCTGGTTTTTGCTTTCAAATAATATTTGTTGAGATGGTATGTTTTCATTTTAATTCTGAAGTTTTGAATCATTTGTTTTATTTTTAGCAACGGGAAATAAATGACATTTCGGGGTGCTTTATTTTTCAGCAGAAAGAAAGAGCTGTACAGACGGTTTAATTTTTTTGTGAAAATTTTTTGAAAAGATATTTTATTATTTACTAGCTGCTTTGCCCGATTCACCTTGAAAATACAAATTGTGTCAAGTGACATATATTCAACAATTAGGCTTAAATAAATAAATTAAAAAAATCATGCAAAATTTCCCTCCCAAACAAAGACGATAGATATTAAAATACTTTTAAGAAATTAAATCGAGAAAGATGAATTTAAAAAGCGTAACCATGGAAACACAAAATAAAATAAGTTTAAGGAATTAAAATGCGAAAGAAAATTGTTAAACAATATGAATGGAAATGCGATTTTTGAACATGATTTAACAAAACTTGTAACTTCTTTCCCTTTGGAGATAGAAGCTAAGTTTTTCGACCCAAGGTCGAGATAGATCTGGAGTAAAACATGTCGCTTTTTCCAATGGTGTCAAAAAGAAAACTGTGGGACAATTCCTTCCCTTTTTATTAATAGATTTAATGAAGAAAGTAGTGCATGAATTTCAGTTAAGCCTAAACAAATTCGAGCCAAAAAAAGCAAATAACTCCCGCCGTAAGTAGGTTAGAGCATTGAAACATATTGCGTAGAACGCGTGAAATTCTACTCTTTCCAACGATATATAATATTAATATATGCAAGTAATTTTTTATCCCCATATTTGGGAGTTTATGTGAAAATTGGGTCTAAGTTGAATAAAAAAGAACTATTTATCGAATTTTTTCCGAACTGGTCTGCAAACCTTTTCAGGACTTAAAGGAACAAACTGTGAAAATTTCAGCGAAATAGGCAGGGTAGTTCTCGATTTTTGCGAGTTCCAACACGCAGGCGCTTTTTGGAGACTTCATTTTATACTGTGTAGAGATTTAGTTATTTTCTAAAATATACTTTTTTCTTAGTTTTGGGGTACGGGGGGGGGGGATATACTCGAGGTGCTTTATTTTACTCAACAGGAAAACCTGTGATTTTCTTCTTTTTTTTTCATTGATAAAATGCATTTATTTTGATATGCTTTTTATTTTGACTTTTTTTTTTAAACGATGTAATATTTTTTACTGTTTCATATTGTTACTTCTCTATCTTAAAATATTCGTCAGTTAAAAAGTTCGAAAATTTGGTTTACAAAAACGTCATTTCGTCACGAAGCAAAAAACATTTTCATGAAAGAAGCAAGAAAATATTTGATGAAATTAATCATTGTATTGCAGATTCTTTCTATGACAGTAAATTTTTCAATTGAATTGAAAAATTTACTGTCATATGGTATTGTTTAAATAATCACGCATTTATCAAATGTGGATAACGCCCCATGATTACTTTTTTTTAATGACCCTATCGCAAGGTATAAAACAGCAGCATCGTACATGGATAGATTACACCAAAACTCATTCAGTAATTATTGAAATGGGGGATTTTGACTGAAATTTATGAGAAAAAAGGAAATAAGGCTTAAGGTTGAAATAAGTATTAAGAATGATTAATAAGTATTGATTTTTTTTTTTTTTTTTTTTTTTTTTTTTTTTTTTTTTTTTGCCTTGTGCTAAAAATGCAATGTTATTGTTACTGTCTGCAGAAAAAAAAGACGAAAGAAAAATCCTTATACTTATTCAGGGTAAAATAAAATTCCAGTAAAAAATGATGGCATTTTATAAGGAAATTTTTACTTCACTAGCCCAGCCAAGAGAGAAGGGTTCTAGCATTCTGCGCATACTGTTACCGTCTTAAGATTGGCAGTATGCTTTAAAATAAAGAATTCTGGTGAAGGGTGCTGATTACTGAAACCCTCCTCGCAGCGCACCAGTTTCATTTTAATTCTAAGTTATAAAATCATTCGCTTAGATGTCTAGTTTATATAGAAAACCGAAGAAGTTATATTCGCTTAGCAATATTAAATTGAAAATCAATCAAAACAATAACGTTAGCAATTAGGTATTAAACATAAATGATGTACGCTCTTGAACAAAAAGTAGAATGCATTTCTAAATTTTAAACAAAAGTCGAAGAACCTATATATATATAAAGAGGCTTTAAATTTCAATGGAATCTGCTTCTCTAAAACAAAAAAAAATGTTTTAATTAGTAGGTGAGTTAGGAGAGGCAAGTATTTTCTATACGCTTGACAAGTGAATGTTTCTACTATAACGATGAAAATCCAGCAGAAAGTTATTCACGTTTAGAGGTTGACTGGGAAAGAATATAAGGAGCTGTCCTGCCTTCCTAAAAAAAATTTTCTTGAAGCATTTTTTTTCCACCTTATAATCATTTATTTGGCTTTTAAAATAGTTATAAACATACTGGGTTGCTCCGCAGTATTTGGCTGGGAAATATCCCGTACATAACATTCAATTTTAAAATATTTATACTTTTATACTTTTCACTGTAAAAATGCAGTTAACTAAGTTTTCTATTATTTTTAACTTTTATATTTTTAGCGAAAAAAATATAAATATTTTGCAATTTGGCGTCACGTACGGGACATTTCAAAGCCAAATACTGCGAAATGACCCTTCTACTTTTAATTAAATATGATAACTTAATGACTACTTTATTGCTAGTATCGAAAAGATAAAATATTAAAGGGATCAAAAGGTTTTTTTTTTTTTTTTTTTTTTTTTTTTTTTTTTTTGAGGTACACCTTTTCAATCGGAAAAGTAAAAGGAGTGCAATGAAAAATCCATGTAAATAAAGCATAACATGCAATGTACCGACAGCCTGGTTATGCCATCCTCAAAGACTGCAGTTTCGTCCTTGTTCTGAATTCATCAGTCAAGAAAAGACAAATAACTGAGCTGGAGACATATGTCACCTTATTGAAGCTGAGAGTGCCAACAAACTGATGGCTAAAGTAAATTTCGCACACCAGTGAGAGTCAGCAGCAAAGATGCGGTTCCGCCACCAGTTAGTTTTCACCAGTACTCTCAGCTTCAATGAGATGTCATCTGTTCCCCATCTTGGTTATTGCTCAGTCCAGAGTGATGAGTCCATAACAAGGATGAAACTGCAGTCACTGGTTGGCATACCTGGGCTGTCGGTACAATGCATGTAGTTCTGCCTTAACTCTGCCTTAAGGGCGGTAACTTATTAAAAGCACAATTTGTCTAGAAAACGAAGAAAACTCTTCTTGCTTTGGAATTCGATATAATAATTTTCATTTGTAAAATTTTCACGCTACGTACATTGGACTGGGGTTGATTCTTGAAAGTTCTTACTGCAAATTAAATTTATATATTTTCAATGATTAAACCTGATATCGCATTAGATAAATATTTATTTAGCTTATAGAGACTAGGAAAATCGTTGGTGAACGATTGAAATGTCTTTCTTTGTAAATTTCAAAACGTTAATTTTCTTAGAGTACCGTAAACGCGGGCTACTTTGGCCCAGATTTTTAACTTTTCCCATTCTTTTCTTATAATAATTTTGTAACTATTCATATTTCCAAGCTTTGGAAACTTGTTTTACACATTTAGAGGCTTCTTAATTTAATTTTTGAATAGTGATCAGCTTATTTCCAAGTATTTTTTACCCTTGAATTTTTTTAGTCAAAAGTAGAGTAGACCGGGGCACATTTACGAGGATTTTTTGCAATGAATTTTCTAATTTTTATGTTTGAACGTAGGAAATTTTAGACATTGTGGTTTTATAAAGCAGTTAAGGAAGTCAAAATTTGTATATTTAGTTGTTGCTCAGCTTGTGTTTTTAACCGTAAAAAAAAGAAGTGTTTTTTAAGTCCAAGTCGGTTGCGTAAACGGGGCACGTTTACTCATTGAGTGGGACAAGTTTACGCATCGAGTGGGACACGTTTACGCATATTAAAAATAATACCAAATAGTAAGTGAAATAGATATTCAATCAAGTTTAAATATTTTACTTATCTTAAAACCCTTTAAAAGTAAAAAAATCACAAATAATTAATTAAATATCATTTTATAGACTAAACTATAACAAAAGTAAAGTATTTCTTTTCGCATACTTGTTATGGGACTGCGTTTTGACATCTAAGACGTTGAACCCTGTCTTTTATTTTTTTCGATTGGTTGTGTGCTTTCAAAATGCAAGAGCAATTCTGTACTTCGTAAACAGAATCGTTCATTATTTTCCTTTTTACAGAGTGTACCAACATTTCCTTGTCGCAGGCTTCGATTTCATACTTTTTTCTTTGATATCTTCTATTTCTACTTCAATAAAAACTTGTAAATTAAAAAGTAATTTCTCCTTTTTGTTTTGTTCTGCCCATTTTGTTTCTTTTCTTTGTAGCTTCTAACTGCTGCTGTCTGAGGGCTTCTTTAATAGAAGTATCAGTTAGGATTGTGAGGATCCTCTTTTTTTTCCTTTTCTGGTGCCTAAGCTTTGGGCCTACTTTTTCAATTGGTCTCAGTTAGGGTAGTCCATATGTGATGATGTGGAAGGCTTACTGGAAAAATACTTGGATTAATGATAAATCGTTTCATTATTTTGACATCTAACGTGGTTCTGTTTGAACGTAATGTCTTACCATCTTTAAAATAAATAAAATGTATCAGAGGCTGAGTAGTGTATAAAGTTAAAACTGAACAAGCATGAAGACACCACTCTATGATTGTAAGTTATAAGATACGAATATTTTACTTAATTCAAAATGAATGGTTATTTTTAAAATTAAATAACCTGAAAATACTAAAGGATGGAAACAGTACAGAGCGAAAAAAGCGTCCGAGGACCTAGTAAGACACAGTAAGAGCGCGCGTAAATGAAAATGCGTAAATGTGCCCCGTCGGCAAGTTTGGATTTATTTTTACCGTTCAAAAAAATTTAATAACTTTCCTGCCCATATAAATACAATTCTCAAAAAAAGGGTAAAAGTGTGCTATTTTTTATGTGTTTAATTGTTTTTAGCAAAGTATTATTCTTTCACAATAAGCTTCAAAACGTTCTACACAAAATTTACTCGGCTTGATAGAAAACAGATTTTTCTATACGCATGCTAAATCGAAGTTCGATTGATGCTCAAAAACTTGTGAGAATATTTGCTAGGAAGCAGCATCAATCTGCAAATGACTGTTGGCTCTCCAGTTATAACTCGTTTTTGAAAAAGTACTTTGCGTAAACTTACCCAATGCGTAAACGTGGCCCGGTCTACCCTACTACTTTTCGTCACTGAAGTTGGTAGAAACAAGGCGTGGTCTTTATGACGTCACTAGGCACTCCACTGACACTCTGCATGCTTACACCCGCTGGGTACCACGTTTCCAGCTTATGATAATTCAAAAGTGAATTAAATATTGCGCTCTACGCTTGCTATCAACCATATCGTTACCAGTACATATGAGTAAAGAAGCGAATTAAATATTGCGCTCTGCGCTAATGGCATCAGCGAATGGCATTTCATCACTTGTGATGTCATGCGCAGAAGCGCGAAAAAATAAAATTGAATCTGCGCACCGATTAAAATAATTGCTAAAAAATATTTAACTTTGTGAAAGTCTTTAAAAATGATCAGATCCTATGTTTTTCAACATGCTCTTTCAGAAAAAATACTTTTAAAATTTCGGAAACGACCCCAGTGTAAAACATTATCTTCTATCTGCCTCGAAGTATACTTTCAAATCAGTGCTGCTTCAGTTATAATAGTTTATACTAAAAGCAGCAGTACTAGAGTTCTTTTTTTTTTCTTTTTAAGGAAAAATTACGACATTTTTTTTCTGTCTCTTGCAAATGCTGGTAGGGAATCCATTTTTTGTCTGCAAGCAACAAAAATAACTTTTCATTTAAACCAATTGCTTGAAAGAAAAAAAAAGAAGAAACTTTTACTTTTAGTAATTTTCTAAAAGAAATGTTTCTGAAGAGTAATGAAAGCAAAACTCCAGTGAAATAACAAAATTTTCTACTTTTTTTTTTAATGAAAGCTTTTGAAATTCCAGTTCATAGATGTAAATAACGTATTCAGTGCATCTTCAACAGAAACTTTTGAATTAGTTTTACATTTGATGCAATATTCAAAGTTTTATATTTTAGGTATAATTGCGAACAACGTTTTTAATTATATTATATGGCGACAAGATTATCTATAATTGCATTGGAACAGTAAGTACGACAAAATGTTATAATATATAATTTGATACGTATAATTTGATGATATAAAACTTGGTTGTTTGAATAAACTTAGACCACACACAATAAATAGATAAAGAAAGAAAAATAAAGAAAGAAATAAAAAACGTAGAGGTTAATAGTCACTTACTGGTTAATTAAAAAAAGTATTGTAATAGGTTATGCCACTCTCTCAAGTGTGGTTTGCTTTCTTTTTCCCAAAATATGCAGAAACTTATATTCTGAAACTCGATAGTTAAATTGGAGTTCGTAAACCAAGAGATTAGATCGAAACTTTTAATGTTTGCTAAAAAGAACACTTCTTTAAAATGGATCTTCTTTTTCACGAGAAAATGTTCGAATCAATAAACTTTTCCAATGGAAAATCAAGAAGCAAATCAAGTTCATTGAAAATTGCCCTCTTTTTCCAAAGTTAAGTACGCAAGCTGAGTTTTCTTACGAAAATTACTTTGACACTTCTTCTTTAAACAAAATAAGGGAAGGTTGCCGTCAATGAACCACATAACAGTATTCGATTTTTTTAGGAAGGAAAGTCAACTCAAATTTAATGTTAATTATAGGAACAATTTCTCAGTACATTTCTCTTTTAATAATAATATTCACTTTCGTGATAAATATACACAATAAAGAATGAAAATTTAAAACAAGTATTTTAGCATGTGGTCCACTCATGGCTACTGGTTGCTATAGATGGACAATTGAGTTTCCATCGATGGACCACATTCTCAAATTGAAAACCAATGCGTAACTTACAAATATTTATAACAGGTGATTAATAAACACTACAAATGACAATAAGTTATAGAAAAATAGATTTATTTTCTAAAATGTTTTATTTTCGTAAAAGAGAAACGTGAAAAAAACCCAGCATTCATACAACACACAACTGTTGTCATCACACCTCGTTCACCACTTGATATTTTCCTAACCTGTGCAACACCATTCTTAGATAATATCTTTAAAACCTCTTTTGAATTGTTGGGTATTTTATTAAATCCATTTTGAAAATTTTCGTTCAATGCAAGATTGTACTTGCTCAATAAAATGTCAAAGAACTTATTGACCATTTTATTACTGAAAACAGAAGCTTAAGTCTCAAACTACCAGAGAATATAATACTAGCAAACTTAAACTTTTTGTCTTAATTAAATCTGCGGGACATGTTTTTTTTCCCCCTCAGCCTCTTGACAGGCCAATTCCCAATTCCCCCAATTTTTCGGAAGTCGGAGGTCTTATCTTCTAAATTTTTAATAAGTGACTAAGGTAACAACCCACCGGTTTTTATCAACCATGCGACTAATTAAAGTTGCTTTCAGGACTGTATATTGTCGGCAGTCTTCGTTAAGGTCCATGCCACCATACCATTTCTGTAAGCTACTGCAGAACGTTACGTGTTGCCACTTGTCCACTGGCCATATTTTACTAATTTTTGCATTTTTCTGTAACCGCAAAAGTATTTGAAACTGTATTATTATAGTTTAAATTTTTAACAAATTTTATAAAAAATTTTGACTTCAAATTACAATGAAGTATAAGAGCTTTCATAAATTAGTGAGATTATTTTTTTCATTATCATATTTATTTTAAAACAATTGAGCATTTTTCAAAAATAATTGAGCTGAAGTTACAATAATATTAGAGACATTCCATGAATGAACCATTTTTTCAGGTGGTCCATTCGCGAAAACACCTAGCGGTTCAATGATAGCAACTGCGTCATTTTGAATATTCTTATGGGTATTACTGCTGTGACGAATCTAGATGAAACATGAATTATGGGGAATTGTACTTGAAAAGGCACTCTTTTAAATCAATGCCCACGTTTAAGTGATCAATGATATTCAAAATCAATTATAACTAAATGAAAATTTCAATAATTAGTAAAATAATGGTAGAAATCTTTTCTGCAGTATGACTCTCCAGTAGATTGTTTTCAGACAAAAGAAGGTACTAAAACTGATTACGCGTCTGCACAAACTCTAGAACGGGAAATATCTTCGCGGTCTAGTCATGGAACCGGTTCAATGACGGCAACCTTCCCCTACCCATTGTACATTTGAATTTTTAAAAGTTAACGAAAATAAAAGCTACGACTTCGGAATGAGAACCAGAGACGATGTTCATAGAAATTTTCCAAACATTTTCAACATTTAAATTGGTAAATCCCGAAACTTCGGCGTTAAAGACCTGTATATTCTAGTCCATTTAAAATGCTGAAATTGCATATCAAGTCAAAGCAAAAGATACACTGCAAAGATAACAGATGTAAAAGAATAAATAAAATATAAAACTCTGGGGTATAATATCATTACACATTTTTTTATTAACACTTGTTTAATGTATTAATTTTTCGTAGTGCGAAAATCCTTGAATTGAGATGTTCAGTATCAAAATCAGTTCAATGTATGAATTTTCAAACTATTTTCATTTCGTAATTTGATACTTCTTAGTCGATACACTCATTCTACAAAGGGATTTGGAACGAATCCTTCTCAATCAGGCCGAAACTGCAGTCAAAAAACGGTTTATTTCAAAATAGGTTCATTCTATGTTTCTACTGAACGGAAACTGGGAAATGGGTAACAACAACAACATCATTGTAATAAGTTGCTTAATCAGTTCAAATATAGCTTTATAAGACTAAATATCATCATATAAAATTGAGATACCATATGATTAATAGAAATTTCGATAGAAAATGAACAAAATGAGTCCAATTTTTCTCAAAACCAGCTTACTCAATATTATTTTTATCTGCTGATAATAATCAGGCAATACTGCTGATTTAAAAAAAAAAAAGCATAATTGAAGTCGTATGCTAATGATAATTCGGTTTACCCCTCATTTCGCCTACACTAAAATTTGCTTCCCCATCTCAGTGAAAAATCCCCCAAAATAGGGAAAACTAATGGGCTTACATCAACACTACTTGTTACGCGGTCGGTCAACACTGTTTTTCTGAAAATAAAAAATGAAATAAATAAAATAATTTTAATATTAAAAAGCTATTTATATACAAATTTGATGATTTTACAGTCGTTTATGACGTAAATACGAAAAAAAATCGTTAATAGCTTGCTAGAGTACTGATACCTTTTAATTCTATTTGGTTCCACTAGCCGGCGCAGTATTTTGTAAATGCAGCACTTTTGCAGCATTTTTACAGAGGAAATTCAATATTTTTTGGCTTTAAAATCCGACAACCCAGCCACCGATTTCTTATCAACGTAATATTTACTTGTCTGTCTGAAAATATGATATTTTAAGCCATTAAAAGAAATTAAAAAAATTAAAGTGAAAGACACACGCGACTTAAAATAAGAAAATTAATTTTTGGACGTTTTGCTGACGCAAAATTTCATTTCTACAATTTTCTCTAGTTCCCGTCGTTTCGCCGACATGAATTCCCTAAAAAACAAAAAAAGTTTGATTGAAAGGTAAAAACAAGGGGGAAGGAAATTTTGTGCCGGCGAAAAGTACGGGGTATCGGTAATTCGAAGAAAAATTAAATCTTTTGGGGGAAATGAAGTAAAATTGTGTGAAAGTGTGATATGAAGTGAAGAAAAATGAAGCAATTAAAATTATGGTTTTCTAAATTTATTTTGTTTCCATAGCTTTTCCCTGTAGCTTATTTTGCTAGAAATGGCAATCATTGTAAGAAATACTTTGAAAACAACAAATATCAACGTCGGAAAGAAAAGAAAGAAAACCGATAGGTGTTTTTAGCTATTAAAAGACTTAAAATATCCATACTGAGCATCACTCAAATATCAGGATGAATATTTCAACAGGTACTCTGCATAACTCCAATTTCCATGAAATTACGGTAGTAATTAAATAAATAATACAGAAATTAATAAATTAGAAATATTTAACGCTAGTCAAGCATTAGTTTATTTTGCGCTTTAGCTATACTACTTGCATTTGCTTCATTAAGCATTCAATGAAGCGGCTGCAGCTCTGACTCCCTGAAGAACATTAGCATGATCATAACGAGCATTGACTTTTAATTTTTCTGACAAATAAAGATTTGTTTTGTTACTGCATTGGGAAAATCTTAGTAATTTACGAAGTATGCATTCATTATTTTTCTGAAGTAAATCAAGATACAATAAATAAGGAAATAAAAATGTTTTAATGTACGATATTTTTAAATTGAACTAAAAAGTATTAATAATTTATCTAAGCTTTATGTCGATTTAAATCCCCATACAGATTCAGAATTTCTGACAGATTGTCTGTAAAATTTGATTGTGAGTTTTTAAAAACTATCAAATACTTGTAAGCTTTAAAAGGGAAAATAAGGAGCGCAGCAGTTGATGCAGTTAGAATTTAACTAACAGTTTTATCCCTCTGCAAATAGTAAAAACTCATGCGTCAGTTTTTTAATTGGCAGTCGTCTTTTACACTTATAGTAATGTAACGCATGCGCCCCTATGTTTTTTCTTTTAAAGCTTAAAAGTAATTTGAAAGGGAAATACTTGTGTGTGTGCTATAGTGTGGTACGTCCGAGCCTTAGCAGTGGCACACGAAGTCTTTTTTTTTATTATTATTTAATAGAAAAAGTATTTTTTACCGCTGACTAAGGGACCATGCAGACAAATTCCAATTCTTCATGCTGGTTTTCTTTTTGATAGACGCTCGAAAATGACCCTCGCATCTTGATATAACCTGTAACCATTTTGCCTATTTATTTGCCAAACAAAAAGAAAAGAAAGAAAGAAAAAAGTTGTAAATTTTTCCGGCAATAAAATATTTTCAATTTTTTCTTTTAATTATTTCTCTCCACTAATAATTTATTTTCTGCTATAAATAAGCGATTGATAAAAAGCAATATTTTATTTCGAAATTTAATGGAGACTTTTATTGTTATCCTTATTATGATTGTGAATTATATATAACTAGCAAAATTACCCGGCGTTGCCTGGGCCAGTTACAAATATGAGAAACAATAGCTATTTAAATCTTTTTCTCAATAAAAAGAACTCAAAACATATCGCACTGACGCGTTCACAAATTGGGCTCAGTACCCTGACGGGACCCTGTCGGAGACCCTGACAGTAAAACGATAAAATTCAAAATTCAAAAAAACTCCGACTGAGTCGCAACTGTAGAATCAAGAGGGAAACTTGAAAATTGTTTTAAAAGCCGTATTTTATAAAAAATCAATGTCAAGCATTTTGTTTGCAATTGAATAGAAACTGGTAACAGATTAAAATATCATTTCAAATCATTGCTTTTAATATCCTTGTCGGCCAAAAATGAATTAGTTTATCAATCACGTGAATAAAGGCTTAACCGTTATTAAAATCTGCTTTAAAAAAACGTTATAATTCGAATTCTATGAAACATGGAAGTTCCAAACACATTTTATCAGACGCGGGAAAAAAATCTCTTTATTTTGGTATCAAATTTTTTAAAAAAAACTATGTTTTCACTGCAAAAATCGTTAAAAACCTTTTGTTTTTTATTAATATCTTCGTTAATTAATGTCATCCAAAGATGTAACCTAGCTAAGAACACTCTCGATCAACTCTCCTTTCGAACAATTTTTTTTTTTCAAAATCGGTCCATCCGTTTAGGCGCTAGAGTGCCACAGAAAGAAACGTTAAACTTATAACCCTCTTCCATTGTTTGTCGGGGGTTAAAAAAGAAAAGGTTGGCTACGGTTATTAAAAAGTTGGGCCATGGATTGACGTATATAGCAATTAAATCCGAGCAGAGTCAGGCACAACAACATTAAAATGCGAAAAGATAGTCCAAAAGGAAAATATTTAAAAATACCCAAATTACCTACAAAGCCTCAATGCATTAACAAACGGCTACAAGAAATTTAATTTTTATATACACAAGCAAGTTATGGCAACAAATACTACTGTTCAGCTTTTCTTCAAGCTAAAATTAATCTCGCGCAAAAAATGGAGGAAGAAATTTCTTTTTGAAATAAATTAATTTTTACTTCAAACGCTTATAACTTTTTTTGTAGTCATTTTTCGATGTCAGCGGTTCTAGTCTTTGCGGATATTTTCGAAATGATTATTTTTTACGGGCTTTCCAACGGTACAAAAACCGAAAATATCGGACCATTTTTTGGCATAGACGTATGTTCATGCGGAAAGAAAATTGAGTTTTTAATTAATATCTCCGTTAATTAGCATCCTACGTGGATGAGGCTGAAATATTCGTAACTCTCGTAAAAGTTCGAAATTTTTTATACCTGGTTCCACCCTAAACTCGAGCCCATTCTTGAGAATTTTGCATATGAGTGCAGAACTTTCCCCATCCCGTTTCTTCCCCTTAAAATCGAAATTTCGAAAAATCCTTTCTTAGCACGCGCGTACGTCATAAAATGAACCGATGTTCCAAATTTTAGCTTTCTAACCTCAGTAGGTTTGGCTGTGCGTTGATTGTCAGTATACAGATGTAGAAAATCGCCCGTCAAGATATGACGGGTGAAAATTACTTCTACATTTGAACGAAGCAGTTGCCTGATATTTTGATGGTGAATTTTGATGGTTGAAATTTTAACCCTAACTCCTGTGGATTAACCCTAAACTCCAGCAGATAGCGTTCATTGTTGATTACTTTTTTGTTTCTTCATTCCCCTGAAACCTGAAATGACATAGTCTTACCAGTAAAACAGTTAAGTTACCGGATCCAGTTCAGCCTTGTCACAACAAACCTTTTTCCTGCATATTAAACATTACCAAAACATATCAAAATTGTCAATCCGTGGCACCGAGTTTCTTTGTTGATGACGTCAGGAGCGTTACTTGATCATTAGCTATTATATATATGAGGATCAAAATTTCTATTTAGAAATAAATCGCTTAATTTTGGTGGACATAATACGTAAATTAGAAATGCTCTGAAAACTTTATATCTTGGTAGTTGCCGTTTAATATAACATCGAGAATTCATTAAAAAATATGGGGTGTAACTGTGCCATGGACACGGCTAGGAAAAAAAACTTTTTGAGTTATTCTATCTAATGTACTTGGTAGTTGCCGTTTAATATAACATCGAGAATTCATTAAAAAATATGGGGTGTAACTGTGCCATGGACACGGCCGTATGTTGCACGTGAATACGTTTATGTAGCGGGTAGTATTTTTTTAGTATTGCCATTCGATTGTCCTTGAGAAGTAATTTCCAACCCTTTAAATCTCTGTATTTGATTTCGACTTTTCGACGCGTAAAGCTCGACATCATATATTTTTTATAATATTTTTTTTCTACACCTTATTATTAGGGCTCGACCGATGGCATTTTTTGGCCGATGGGCCGATGCCGATTGTTGGCCGATTGTTCAAAGATGGCCGATGGCCGATTGCCGATTGTTTTCCTCCAAATGGCCGATTGCCGATGGCCGATGGCAAAAAAAAAAAATAAATAAATAAATAAAATCTAACGGAAATAAATTGATAAGATTGTCAGGAATTTAAAGATCATTTATTCATTTCACTTTACTTCCTTTCTACGAATAAGGACTTGTAATAAAAAAAAATCAAATTTCGACCTAATTTCTATTTTACGATCACCCAATTTAAACTTCACAATTTTTGTCGGCACATCTGTACACGCATATGTACCAAAGAACATATAGATGACCAAAATATCCATTTTGAACACCTCCTCAATGGGGTGGTTTCCTTCAGTCAAAAGTACTACTTTTAGTGATTGAAATGGATAGAATGAGCAAAAAAAATAACATTGACCCGGAAAATACTTTCATTTTCCCAACATTTTTCGTCACAAATGATGCACTTGGCCGCATTTTTCTATACTACGTTTCCACGTTATGATAATCAAGCAGCGAATTAAAATTGCGCTCTACGCTTGCTACCAACCATATCATTGCCAATACACGTGAGTAAAGATGCGAATTAAATATTTTGGACCGTGAATGGCAACACTGAATGGCATTTCATCATTTGTGATGTCATCGGCAGAAGCGTTAAACGATGTAAGAGCACCGATTTAAGTATTTTTTTTTAATATTAAACTTAAAGAAATTATTTAAAAAATGGTCAGATTCTATGTTTTTAGCATGCTCTTTCCGAAAAAAATACTTTTAAAATTTTGGAAATGACCCCATTAATTATCGCAAGTTCTCTTGTGATGCCTTCATACGCGTAAACTTGTGTCACTCAGAAACGTTATGAAATAGTAAGTTGAAAACTCATACGTACGTAGTTTGATCTAAAAGATCGAGGACAAGCAGTATAAAACCTTACCCTGAATAGTTCACATTACCGAAGCACTTCTGTCTACAAAATAATCACCTTGAACGGCTATGTTACTTCTGCCAACGTTCGTATAGCTTTTAGAAGCACTCCTGGCAGCCATTTTTCGCAACCTCCTCTTGCGCTGCAGCTTTAATTTCATCGTCGGGAAGAAGGCGACTTTCATGTTGAGGATTCACGGTTTGATTGATCAATGCTCTGATATGACAAACAAATAACATAACGTTTCGTCGGACTTAGCTCCGTGTGACTCATACGTGTTCCCAGCAAAAAAAAAAAAAGAAAAACATTTGCATGGACGCCGCTTTCTTCCGTCAGGAGAAGATAGAGCTGCATCATAGTAGGTTGCGAAAAAGGCTTCCAGGAGTGTTTCCAAAAGTTATATGAACACTGGCAGAAGTATATAGTCCCTCAAGGTGACCCTTTGAAGGTGAATGTGCTTCGGTAATGTGAACTATTCTACGTAAAGTTTTATACTGCTTGTCCCCGAAATTTTGGATCGTACTATGTACAATCTATTAGGATGTAGTTATGCTTGTCTTCTTTGACTGTTGTAAGATGATAGAGCAAGAACAACAGCCAAAAAGGAAAAAAGAAAGAAAAACAAAGACACTGTTTAATAACCAACTGATTTGTTCTTTTTTTAATTGAACATATAACTAAGATTTCAGCAATATTGTAATAATGTATGGATTATGTACACTATACATAATTAAAAAAACTTTAAATTATGTTGTTTAATCATTCAAAAAAAAATTAAGAATAAAAATATGAAACCGTCAACAAATTACTCAATTAAAGTGGAAAGATTGCACGTAGATATTTTTTAATCATGAAATTAAACAAAAAAGGTCACAGATAAATTACAATATTAAGTCATAATAGGAATATTTTTATACTTATTTAAAATTTATGAATAGAAAAATTTGCATTTTTCATAGAAGCTATAACAGTGACATAAATTTTTCTGAAAAAAGAAATAGCCATGAAAAGAGTGAGGTTCTTAAAACGCAGCTACAATAAACAAACTCGATATTTACTCCAAGTTAATAATAACTGAATACATATACTACTTGATCCCATGTTTGAACACATAATATTGAACAATTTGATTGTTTAAAATCTTTCATGAAGAACTACAAACAAGTTCAAATTAAATTTTTCAATTTAACAATAATTTGCTGAAATTTAAAAAATTGCTTAATAGAAAATCCATGAAACTTCGATATAACATATTATTAAAAATATGTCGAAAACAAAAATAACTAGTTCATTGATTTTATAAAAAATACATGAAAATAGTTACTTACAATAGAAAAAAATCGATTGCTAAAAATGATGCAAAAAAAAATGGCGCATTACGAAGTAAAGATGAAACATTAATGAGAAATTCGCAAAATGATTTCTTGAGCAAAATAAATAATCACTAAATATTTAAGAAATGCTTGAAACGACGAGGGAAGGACGAGGTGGCGGGGTCACCCGCTGATTTTGGAGTAACTCACAACATTAAACTTCGTTCCCAACTTCGGTCTCATTTGTTTAGTACAGAACCGCAACCACCAACGCCTCGGAAGAGTCACTTCAGCACTTCTAAAGAAAAAATTCAGAAGTCCCTTTGATTTCCGAATTATGTCACTAGCTAGAGGCGGGTCAATACCTTATTGAACTTCTTACTGTAACTCTGTCAAATTATTCAATTGTTCTAAGAGTTTAATCATTTATTATTCTGTGCATTGTCTTCCTATCCACTAGTTTTCGTCTCAATCGGATCACTCCTTCTTGGTGCGTCGATTTTTTTTGTAGAGTGTATCACCAAATGATCGTCAGTCTGAGACGCTGTATTAGTTTTGTATTCAAATAAGTAATTAATAGCCACAAAAAAATGAGTAAATAGGCTTTTTAGAACACCCGATCAAAAACAAAAAGGGAAGTGCACAACTGGAACGTACGCACACCCCACATGCGAAATTTTAACCTTCTACAGCTTACCATTTTTGAGTTATGACTTATGAGAGATACATACGTACATCCAGTCGTAAGAAACAACGCAATAATTAACTTGTTTGATACCTGAATGCAGTATTAAAAACTCTTTCAGGGGTGAGTAAAATAGAAATTCATACTGAAGTTTAAGTAAACAATTTTATATGAAAACAGTTTTTCCCTTTACTTTGCATTAAAAAGTAAAACAGCAAAGGTCTTTTTTTTTTCGAAAACATCATCCAATTCCATCGGCTTTTCGATGTTTTTAAGGCCGATGGGGCGATGTTTCCTGCAAGTTAGCATCGGCCGCCGATGCCGATGCCAATGGCTAAATTGTTGAACCATCGGCGCCGATGCATCGGTCGAGTCCTACTTATTATAATCACTGTCACTACTTTAAGCAAATATATATAATATTTTTGTTTTATACACAATCGATAGATTTTGACGGCAGCTGATGATTAAAACGTAAGCGAACATCGTTGCTTCTCCGAGTCAAAAGTTAGTACCTGGGTTGCCAGATTTAAGAACAGTAAATACAGGACAGGCTTCTAAGTATGAAAAGGGAGGGGGCGAGGGATTTTTGTCATTGTTTCAATAGCTTTCGAAAGATTACTCTCAAGATGTTTATAGGGGTTAGAACATTTTTGGAGGAACTCTACTCAGAGAATAAAGCAAGCAATATAACGAAGTTCAGTATACAGATCGACGTTGATATTAACGTGTGCTAATTAGTTTAGACACATTTTTCGTTTTACTTAATTTTTTACCTTAAAATACTGTCTCGCGTTGTAAAATAATCTCTTTGACCAACTTTTCTTTTCTTTCCCTTTTTTTATGCTTGAAAAAAAAAAACAACTTTCATTTATGGACCAGTAAAAAAATTTGATTTTTTACGAACCGGTGAAGTTTCCGCCTTTTTTTTTTTCTTTAAAAAAATCGTCTCGTGGACTATCAAATACTTGTGAAAAGTTTTGGCGAACAATTACAAATTACTTTAAAATGATTATAATAATTGAATTAATTAATAGTACAGGGTGTCCGAGAAAGATCCGTACAACTTCAAAAAATTATTGAAAAAGAAACAATAGGATTACAACGAAACTAATTAGTACATTGGATATAATAACTCAAAAAGTTTTTTTCTGCAGTATGTTTCTGACCATATGTGGTGCTACATGTCACGCAAAGGAATATTAAAGCATTTTAGTTATTTCAATGCCGAATCGTGTGAAGAAAGCTCAATGTGTTGCGTGGTTTATCGAAACAAAATCCGATACGCAAACACAATGGAACAAAACGTCCAAACAGCTGTAGCTACTGTTGATGTTAGCATGCTGAAACGGTCGTGGATGGAATTGGATTATCGTCTTGATATTGTTCGTACTACGAAAGGGTCTCATGCTGATATTTCCTAAGGTAATAACTTAAGTTATAGGAAAAAAAACTTTTTGAGTTATTCTATCTAATGTACTAATTAGTTTCGCTGTAATCCTATTTTTTCTTTTTCAATAAATTTTTGAAGTTGTACGGATCTTTCTCGGACACCCTGTATATAAATAAAGCCTTACTTCAAAAAAGCATAAATTTCATACTACTACAGACACGTGTTTCGGCGTTCCCTATAACGCCCAAACACGTGTCTACAGTAATCTGCAATTGGTGCTTTTTTGACGTTGTTTTTTCTTACTTTACTGTTCAGCACAAATGTATTTCTTTATCTTAAAGCCTTACTTGTTGTATTAGAAATAAAAATTTAAATGTTGAGAATCAGATAAGTATTTATCGTAATATAATTATACATAAATAATAAAGCATTGTTGAACTATCCCGAAACTTTCTTCTATATCTTTCTTACAATTTTGATCCCTCCCAATGCTTGACGAAGAAGCAATATTCCCAACAAAAACAAAATTACGCACCCCAAAACTTCACGACCATCCCGATTCTCGATTTATCTCAAAAGCAAAGCAAAGAATGAAAATTGAAAATTATTTTTAAAGCCTTGGTTAAAATAATTACAAACATTTATTTGTTAACAAACACAAGATGGCAACGGTTAAAAAGTTTAAATCATCGTGATTTTCTGATCATTTTCCAACAATTAAATCACGCGAAATACGCAGATGACAATCTATTACGATTTATCTTTCTTATCGTTGCATTTATAAAGCTATTTTTATTCACACAAAAGAAAAATCAAAAATCAGTCCCCCATGGAGCGATTGGCATCAAAATTGAACCAACGCCTGTTTACATATGGATTCACATTTATTCCAAATTTCATCCAGAACGTAGCATTACTTCTTGAGATATCGCTTAGTGCCGAAATTATCTCACCATAGAATCGAACGTTCTAGGAAAAAAAAAGAACGTTCGATTGCGCCACCCCCTTTTCAGCTATTGACACCAAAATATAATCAGCTCTTATACTCTCTAAGGGCTACTTGTCGATAAATTTTTGTTTGATTCCGTTCATTATTTCTTGAGATACAGCAGTCACAATTGAAGACACAAACGTTCTATAACTCAACCCCTGTTTGAAGTATGGACCCCAAAATTGAATCAGTATCTGTAGCTGTTAAGGGCAACATATGGACCACATTTTGTTTGATTCCGCCAGTTACTTCTTGGGGAATAGCAGGCACACATAACTCAAGAAACGTCCCATTGCTCAACTTCCCCCCCCCCCCCAAGAGGAATTCGCGCCAACAACTAATGAGCACAAGTTCATATAGGGGCACATGTGTGTACTAAATTTCGTTCGATTTCATGCGGTAGTTTTAGCTGTAGAGCGGCCACAAAAAACTAATCACACACATACTGACACACACACGGACAAACACACAGACAGACATATTCCAAAAATGGTCGAACTGAACTCAGCACCCCTCAAAACGTTCGAATCCGTCAAAATTCGAAATTTTGCATGAATCCAATACTTTCTTCTATATATTAGATATAGAAGAAAGTAAAAATCATGAAAAACTAAATAAAAAGGATCACAAAACTCTAGTAAAAGGTATGGTATAAGATTACTGTGATGGTATTTTCCTTTTTTTTTTCTTTTTGTAAGGAAATTTTTTTACGTTAAGGAGCAAAAATGTCTGGGGACCGTCAAATTTTAATGCGGATCGGTTACGGTCCGCCGGACCACCGGTTGATGAACTTAGTTTATTTCAGCTTTGTTGCTTAGGGTAACTTTATTTCAGTTGAATTGTCTTTCATCTGAAGTGAATGATGCGCCAAGATCTATTTCAGGAAACCGGATCTTCATTTTTTTTCTGTTTGGACTTTTAAAAGCCGATTTAGGTTCGAAAAGCTTATCTTAATTGGATGTGCGCTCATTAAATTTCTAAACCTTTACTTGATTAATGACTTATTCCACAGCATCGGCAGGTATTATTAGGACTTCAGTGTTTTTAAGTTCAATGCAGGTAAATCATTTTCAGGAATTTATTTTATTTCTTCATTAAATTGTCTTATTATTATTAGTATTATTGTTACTATTGTTGTCATTATTGTTTATTTATTTATTTATTTTGTGAAAAATTAAGCCATGGGAGGAAAGTGCATGTTTTCTTTTCCACCTGTTACTCATGTTTTACTTAAGACAAGGCTCAAATTGCTTGTTTCAAAGTTTCAAAATAAAATTTAACTGTAATCAAATTTGTTATTAAACGATATTATTGAAATTTATATTTTAAGAGCCTTTATTATATCTTTATTTAAAACAAATAATCAGAAAACATATTGATTAATTGCAATATTTATTATTAATAAAAAAATGCTGAAAAAACACATGAAAGCAAGGCTCTAATTGCTTGTTTCAAAGTTTCAAAATAAAATTTATCCGTAATTAAATTTGCTATCAAACGATATTATTGAAATTTATATTTGTAGAGCCTTCTTTATATCTTTATTTTAAACAAATAATCAGAAAACATATTGATTAATTAAAATATTTCTCCAATAATAAAATATGCTGAGAAAACACGTGAAGTTTCCATTAAAATTCTAATTAAAATAAACTACTTTTACAATTTTATGCAAGCAAGGGACCTCCTGGATATAGAGGAGGCATTAGTAAAGTGTGAGAACACAAATCGAATATGGGTTTGGTTCGAGGGAGGTTATAAATGTAATATTCGGGTTCCACTGTGGGACGAAAGGCATCCCCCCGAAATTTCTCAAAAACGGTCCCCAAAACGCTGTCATCCGCTGGATCGAGTTTTAGGATACACGTTTTCTGCCTCCTGTTACCTATCAGATTTTGATTCAGATCGGAAAATTGCAATGCTTTTTTTTATTTTTATTATTTATTTATTTATTTATTTGAATACATGCGAGAAGCAGTTTCGGGCCTCGCCAAGCTTACTAAAGCGCATGCGTGCCACGCAAGTTCCATCCTTGGCATGCCCTCTATTGTCTCGTAATTTTGAGCATTATGATTTTTCTTTCAACCTTCAAAAAATAATTTAGGCGTGACCAAATACTGGAAAATAATTTTCGTCTAAATTTCGTGCATGCACATTGCTCGACCAACAACTCTCACTAAATGAGAAACGGTACCTTTTCTTACGAAACAATACGAACGTAAATCTGAAGGAAAGCTTCTTAAGGAATCATATCCTATCACACTTCAGGGTCCCCTGTACCTACCACTGCTTGTGGTTTAACATGTTGGATGGGGCCCTTAAGACAGCTGCTTTTTTTTTTAATAAGTACCAGAAACCGAGAAAGCCCTGGTCCAGCACCCACAGAGGTATTCATTCACTTCGAGGACTTTGTGACCACGACATATTTATCGTGCCCCAGTCACCATTGACGAACACGGAGGATCTGCGGCCGACTGGCATCAAACACAGGTTCTTTCGGTCACTAGCCTGATGTCTTACCGATCAGGCCACGACCTTAAGATACAGACTACCTTAGGGACTACAGACTATTTTAGGGGGGAGGTTCATGCTGAAGAATGAACCTCCATTAATTACGGTTTTGGGTACGAAACATTTCTGAAACTGCTTGGGTGTCAATAGGAAGAACCAAATAGGCCTTGAATAATGCACCTAATAGGGCATTAAAGGTGTAAATTAATTTCATATGCAACGAAAAAAAAAAATAGTTTTTCAAATATTCACTTTCAAAAATACTTAATGAATTAAAAAGGCTACTGAAATCTTTTACATTTTATTCATAAAGGGTTTGAGCACAATGTGGACTAATAACTACAGTCGACGGTTTAGCGGGGAGGGGTGTTATGACCCTCTTGTATCCGTCACTGGTGTAATGAGCATCACCTAATTATCCATAATATAATCTTGTCATCCAGTCATTACCATTTGTTCTCTAATGAAGGAATAGCTTCACTGGAATGCCCTTCAGTGACGAAAACGAGGAGATATACAACACAAATTCAAAGTAATGGAATATCAGAAGTGTTTGAATAAAACTTGTCTCTGAGTCGGTAAAAATGAATGCATGCAAATTGAAAAGAGTAAAACTCGTTATTTACATGAATGGGTAAATCAAATGAAACAACTTTTCAGATAATATTTTAACAACTTATGGATCTTTAACACATTGGAAAAATAGGTAGATTTTTTTTATATGGGTCAAAAATTAGAATAATCTATTCATTCAATGTGAATTTTAATAAAAAGTAGCGAAAATATTTGCATACCTGTTAACCGAAGTTTGTCCCAAGTATGGAGCTTGGCTCTCGGATAATTTTACGCTCTTTTAAAAGCCTTTTACTGCTCAAAATGGGTCGTCAAGCTGATAAATAGGAAGAAAACGAAGTTGCATATTGTATCATTTCTTAAAGTTAGAAAAAACAACTATCCAACTCAATTCAAATCAACGTTTTACAATCTATGGTATGTAAGATTTTAAAGGAATATAGAAGGACTGACCAACTAAAAAGTATCCGAAGAATACGAGGTAGAAAAATTGTAACACCTGGCAGAGAAGAACCCAAATTAAAGTAAATCGTCCAAAATAATCGTTAAAAAAATGCTTCTTACGTCCATATGTGTTGCAAAGAATGTTTAATTGTATACGCCATACGCCACGGTTGCATAAACTACAGTTTTAAATGCGGATCTAACGAAGTAAGACCTAAGATAAACATGAAGCAGAAACGTGCACGATTCTCCTGGAGCAAAGAGATGCTCATACAGGGGCAACAAGGTTGAAAAAGTATTATATATTCAGTAATGAATTGTTTTTTTTTTTTTCAAAATATCTATGAACAAAAAAAAAAGTGTTCGGGTTTGACGTTTAAAAAGAAAAACGTATGAGAAATATTGTGTAAGACGTTCTCTCCAATTTGAAACATCCTTTTTGGCTTGTGGGTGCATGAGGGCTGAGGGAATTGGGAAATTATATATAATTTAAAATAAAACAATGTGCGACTTCCGCTGTTTATCAATAACAATGCATGATACTTCATCTGAGGCACAGCAGTTACACATTTAGTGACACATTTTGTCTTTCAGCAAGATTCTGCTCCGTGTCATGTCTCTAAGTCGGCTCATAGATTTTAAACAGAAAGTGGAATTTCGGCATTAAACTGGTCAAGCAACTCTTCCAATCTCAAAGCGATCAAGAATTTATGGTACCGTCAAATCTAAAGAAAACGGTTCAAGACCTGGTGCCCGCCAACAAAATTGAGTTCGATGGCGCATTGAAGAGGATATGGAAACAAGTGGTAGAATCCGTGTGGGAGAGGATTAAAGCATTGATTCCAGTAAAAAATAACATATTCTAGTATTGATAGTTTCTTTTGATAGTATTTCCCCCCTTTAATTTGAATATTCTAATTTTTTGACTAAATGTAAACCTTCATCACTGTAAACTTTTATATCATTCTGTCTAAGATTATTTTAAATTGAGTATATTTGAAATGAAATGCTCACTTTAAGGTCTAAGAAAGGTGGCACGTTCTTTTAAATACCTACTTTGCACTTATATTTGGTTAGAATAAACTTTTTCCAACAAGTGAGAAGTTTTCTATTATTTTGAATTTGGGTTGCACTACGTTCAACGCTTCCTCAACGAAAGGGTGGAGAACTGGCATCATATGGTATGGTGTCTACACATAAATAATCGGCTAAGACGACGTTCTTTTGAGAAAAATGAACATGTTTAACTATTCAAACTATGTAAATACTACTGAAAATGGGAAAGGTTAAAATGATTTTCAAAGTGAGAAAGAAGTAGCCCACGCTTTTGAGATTATCCTCTTGCTTATGTTAGTTTATGTAATTTATTTTAATGCTCGCAGTTAATATCACTTACGTATGGGAATAGTTCAATGCATTAAGAATATTTCTTTATTTATTTCAATAGACTTTATTCACACGATGTCAATTGCGGATATTAAACGTCACTGAGGCTGTTTCAGACGAAAAAAATGATTCTCCCGCGTCTTTTAATGCCTATATTTTTTCGGATAAAAACTCTTATTTCTTTTAGAAAAGGAGGGCTTTTGAAATTTTTTAGCTTACAAATGTTGTAAAAGAATAATAAATGATTCATTTGGTAGGAAATACTCTCTTTGTAACTGTATTTTCCTGATTTTAAGTCTTTTGGCTCATCGTCAGAAAATAGGTGAAACTCATAGTCTCTTTTAATTTATAATTTTGTTTCAGTACTTTTCATGAATGGTAAATTTATATAAGCTCTACGCATGTTGATTGTGTGTGTGTGTGTTTTTGAATAAAACTAGCTATTTAGTCTTCAGTTAGTTACTGACACTGAATAACGAATCAAAATACCCAATGACGAAACGTTAAATGAACCGTTGCCACCGCTGTGAGGGTGTATTCATCACATTTGCCAGTGAGAAGCAGAGGTAAGGAGGCAAAGGGAAACATTGAAAAGTTTTCTCTCTAAATCCTTCCAGGGGCGGTTACAGACTAGGATTTGTGAGGAAGGGAAATTCATGTTGAAAAATACAAAGTTTTGGGTACGAAAAATTTCTGGAACTGCTTTAGTGTTAATAAAAAACACTAAAACAGACAGGAATAATTAATTTGTTTCAGAAGCAATTGAAAGAAGTTTTACTAAAAATATTTACTCAACAAAATATCAATAAATTAACAGCAAGCACTAACATTTTATCCAAAAAGAAATTGAAAACAATTCTACATCCATCCATCTTGTGAGCAATTATGAAATTGTGATCACATTCAATAATGATGGATCGATAATATTGTCGATGGTTTGAGGGGGGATCATGTACGCCAGGCTACAAAGCATCTGCTAATTACCTTAGCAAACTGCTAATTACCTTATAATACTATTCTATATGCTTTCCTACTACATATTACTATCTCTTATCTCGTAACATATCACTGTTTCCATACAACTTGTACCAGTTATCTCCATTTTCCTCTCAACTGCAACTTGTTTTCTAAGTGCCTGATACGAAAACTGTCTAATTTTTGAACAAATAGTTGTGTTCTTGGTTTAATTTTAATGTTTTTGCTCTCGTTGACTTCATAAATGTATGTTTCCAAAAAGACACTACTAATTTAATGTCTCTTAATAAGCGCTTCCCTCCTCCCTCGCAATTATTTTTACAGTAATGAATTTTAGCAATATGTGTATTTCGCAATGCATTTTTTTTTCTAAGTTATTTAATTGAACTTTTTTACTGTTTACAGCCAATGTTCTTCCACAGCCTCTAAGTCTATTTACAACTCGTTATTTATAACGAATGTTGTTTTGTGGAAAAACTTTTATTCAATAATGTTTTGTAAATTGCATTGAACAGATTTTTGTGAGCTTGATAAAAATATGTCTAGTTTCTCTTTCTAAAACCCAGACTAACGTAAATCCCACTATCACTACTTTGCAAGAGTAGACGAAAAAACGTTTGTCTGGTGCATGCAAAGGTTTGGATTCGTTTTCTTTTAACACTGGTAAATAATTATAAAGGACATTTTTTAATAGAATTACTATTTTATGGCTCAATGCGGAGTAGAATTCTATGTATTGCATAATGCAGCAATAACCGCAAAACTGCCACTTTTGTACTTACGATAGTCCGGTTCTGAGTTACAGATTTATGCAAGCATGAAATTCCATTAAACACTCCATTAAACAAGCTGATGTGTGCATCACATGACTTCTTTTTACTCCAATTTGATGTAATTTCCCTATTATTGGCAATTTTAATGTGATTCATTAGTTTACTCTATAAATATCACCAACAGTGGCCAAATAGAAACCAAATTAAAAAAAACCCGCCAAATTCGTCGCCAAGTTGGCGAAAAACTTGGCGACGAAAAGACTGGCGATATATCGCCCAGTGTCCGACAAATTATAACACCACTTGAGTTTACATCGAAATTAAAAATGATTTCCCCCCAAAAAGGGGCAAAACACCCCCTTAGAAACATCCGAATGTAACCAAAAGGGAAGGTGCACAATTAGACCCCACTAGAAGTCTACGTACCAAATTTCAACTTTCTAGGACATACCATTTTTGAATTATGCGAGATACATACACACATACACACATACGCACATACATACGTATATACGGACGCCACGAGAAAATTCGTTGTAATTAACTAGGGGGGTCGTCAAAATGGATATTTCGGATGTCTGTACGTTCCTAGGCATATATCCACGTGTGGTCGGGTCGAAAAAATAACTCAACATTCATTCGGGGGTGAGAAAAATGGAAATTAAGGCCGATTTTTGAGTGAAAATTTTTTTGCGAATACAATTTTTGTAAACGGAAGTAAAATGTATGCGCTGAATGCTAATAGATCTTATTTGCACTGAATTTTTTCAAATGCAGTGTTTTATACAACGAGCAAAATAAAACTTAAAGCTAACTGTTTATATCACTTGAAATAAATAGTTTTAACTATTTTAAAATTCCATTAAGCTACTAGCATTCGTATGCAGCAAATAATTAACATGAAAGGGCTTTTACTATAAAACCAAACTTTGCTGTAATAAAACAACTTTTAAAAGGTTTCTTAATATGCATTCTAATTTCTTTTACTTTCGTAAAAAAGTATATTTAAAGCTTTTACTCATTGGCTTTCTTTTACTTCTCTTTCACTGCAATTTAAATCAAGTTTTTCAGTTACTTCCCACAGTATGCTATTTTTGTTTGGCATTCAAGGAATGTTGCAAATCGTTTTCTCCGCGTTCTTCTTTTGAAGCGTAAAGCTGATTCACAATTTTACATAGCACTAAAGACTTACTTGCTTTCTTTTTTCTACTAATTTATAGGCTCATTCATTTATTTTTCACTCCAAAACTTCCGACTAAACGGTTTCAAAGTACTGAGGGAAGTTGATGCTTGAATTTTCTACTTCATTTCGCTTGAGCTTAGGGTTTTATTTTGCTTCCTAATCCACTAAATACTCCTTTTAACTGTCTCAAATAGTTGAATATTCTCTATTTCTAAGATAGGAGTTAAGAGTTGTTTAGTTTAAAAGAAATAAAAGTTATGACTTTTATTCTTTAATGTTGTTTTGAAGCTGCAGCGGCATCTAATTGATCAAGTAGAGAAAAGTTTTTAGTCGAAACTCAAATGAGCATTTTCAGGAGCCATAGTCTCAGTCTATTTTTTTTTTTCTTTCTTTTCTTTTTCTTTTTTTTGGAAATGTTTCGGGAAGGTTTTTCTTTTTTTTTAACTTTAGAAAAAGTTTGTTTTTTCTTTTTTTGGGGGGGAGGGGGGTAGGGACCGTTGAAATTACTTGAAAACTGTTGTCCTCATTTTATCAAGGATTTTCAGGGAATACTGTCCTTGCTCAAAGGAAGATTTTTATGGAATGGTTTCAATTTTCTATTGGAGATTTTTGGTCACTATTGCCACAATGTTTTCGTTATCAATACGTTTTATTTAATCTGATAATTGTTTAAGCACTCAAGCGTACTTGAGTTTACACATCCAGTCTTTGGAGTAGTTAAAAGCAGCAATTATTTCATAGATGTAAAAGGAAGTAGTGAGGGATTCAACCTCTAAACGGCAAAAAATTGCGGACAATGATAACTTATTTAGAAAATCAAATTTCAGTGAAAACATTCACTATTTAAAGAAGATCCTCTTTGAAGATTTTATTGCAGCAGGCAGAATAATTTTCAGATAAAATTATGATATATTATAATTTAGATATAGTTTATTAATTTTCGACTGCTTTTTTACAATTTTTACAATAAAATTATGCTGTTAGGATGTACTTGCTTCGAAAAATCTGTCAATTATCTCATAAACTCTTAATTACATAAGGAAGATTAGTTTACTGTGATTTACTTTTACTGAAATGCTTTTAAACAGGCTCCAGTCCCTTATTGTAAATGAAACAGGATTTTTCAAAGTGAAAATTGAACAAAACACATCAACAAGTGCTCATGTGAGGCAGTGAGAAGCAAAGGGATGTAAGTGGACTTGTTCAAGTTTTGAGTAAAACGCGTTTAAATATAAGGTCCTAGGTAGACTTTCATTGAAATTTTTTCCAAATGTACAACATACTATCGCTTGCCCCCAGGCAGAGGCGAGGTTCACCTACCATTTGTGTATTGGTTACCTCCAAATTTTTAATATTGCCACTTACATCCCTTTGCTTCTCACTGCCTCATATGCCTTTTTTTTTATAAAAAAATCTTAATTTTAGAATAAAAAATGTGTACATGTATTGTTACGATGCTATCATTATTCAGTTTTGTTTGTTATCCAATAAAAAGGTAAAGAAGGGAAAAAAAAGCTCGGTTATGTTTAAAAAACTGACTATTTCTTTTTATGCCGTAATTTGTTGAGCTGAGCTGTGTGAAACTCTCGCTTACACATATCATTTTCCGCATTCTTCCGTCGTGCGCTGGAACCGTGAAGAAAAAAATGGCTGTAGACCTTGGAATACAGATTTCTGAAGGTAACGTGTTAAAATTAGCAGCAGGAGAGAAAATTGTGTGGGATGACAATTCGCAGAAACAAATTATAGAACACTAATGGAATCGCCGGAAATAAATGCTTTGAAAAAGTGTCAAGTAATTCATACATTTTTTTACAGAAAAATTATGTTGAAATTTTTTCAACCGCTGGCTCATCAATAAAGAAAATAAAACAGATAGAAAAGATAATGCTCCAGAAGTTTTCTTTTCCAATGTTTATTCTATCTTCAGTTTGAAAAACACAAACAATGGATTTCATAATCTCTCGATGTATGAAAGATGGTATTGGGGAATACAACCCCCTGGGAAATATCAGAGAGAATAAGGGATAAGGCCCCGTCACGAATGAAATAGTTTCACGGAGTATTTTCCTCTTTATTTTCCAGTGAGATAAATACGGTTATGAAATAGATATAGTTTTCTAGATATAGAGTGTTTTTCAAATAGGAACACATTTTTTGTGCAAAATTGATACGAAGATAAATTAGTTATGAATTTCCAAACATAATAATTTCAGGTAAAGTAATGGCAACAGTCACAGACAAGGATCCAGTAACATACAGTCGTAAGTTTGGATTTAAATAACAAGAATTTTAAGCGAGTAAAACTGATGTTGCTGTGGCCCATGAATACGGTGCAACCATCTAGTGTTATCAGAGTGAATTTAATGAGTCAGTTGGTATTTACAAGGCAGTGGTGGAAGGTTAAGAAAAGACACCGTGAGGTCAGCTGGTGTTTCATATTCATTTGAATTTAATAAGGCTTTAGTTTTAAAAATAAAGAACTTTCGCACATTTTGAAAAGATAAAGGGAGTTATGTCTATTGCTCATCCTTTCATCACCCTATCTGTTACTGGGTATCATCAGAATCGTCGGTGTCTGTTATTGGGGGGGTAGGACCTTTTTTTGAAATTGAGCAGATAGAAATAGAATCAACTAAATTCTGAGGGTCCAGAAGGAGCCGAACGTTAGATGAGATGTAGTTGCAAGAGAGAAAAATAGTTTTAAGATTCGAAACTTATTAAAAGGCTCAGAAATTAAGTAAACCCGAGAGCGATGTCTTAAGCATGTCTGTTACTGGTGCCGTTTCCTTACTTTTTCAAATCCGAACAAAACTTATTCCCAACTTAATATAAAGACTACTTGTCATTCAGCTCTATACTTCGTTGTGTCTTAGTTTGTAAGCTTACGTATTGGGGATGCTTGAATATAGTACTATGTTCCTATAAATAAGTAACATAGTTTATTCAAGCATTCTTAAGTAAAGTAAGAAAAAACACGTGTCTGCTGTAATTGGCAATTTGTGCTTTTTTTATGTTGTTTTTTCTTACTTTACTGTTCTGCACAAAGGTATTTATTTATCTTATTCTTAAGTAAGCTTAAAGTACCTTAAGTAAGCTTAACAAAGGATTGACATTTACCGAAACATAAAGCCCAACAGTTAGAAATTCTGAATTTCATCCGCTTTCAGATTACCAACCTTCTTTAGAAACAAAAGAGATAAGGGTTGTTCTCGAGAAAATGATATAACTCACATAAGAGACTTTGAACACGTTTTTAAATAACTACCACAAATTGATAACATTTTAAAAATTTATTCTCCTTTCAACTGTGTGTAATCAAGTATGCTCTTAGTATTTTATTGAAAGGTTCGAAAATATTTTGCTTCGTAACAAAAATTAGAATATTACGTGTCCCAGATTTAAATCATTTGGAGTTAAAATGTGGTTTAAGATTGTGCTGAAATGCAAAAACAACATAAATTATCAGTTATTTTTTTGTTTTTCACATAAAAATAAAATTACAACGCAACTTGTGAAAACAAAAGTGTTTTACCCTCTGAAAATTACTATCACTTTTATGTGCCACGTACCCTTTGTATTATCCACTATGCAGCTATTTCGAAAATAAAGCAAACAAAAACATTAAATCCGGCAATATTTTAAAGAATTATATTATAACTTCCGTTATTTGCTACTTTGAATTCTACAATCAACAAACAAGGGGAACATTTTTTTCTGTTAGTTAATTTTACTGTTAAATGCCCACTGTGTTACATGTGTATTAATCACTTTTAAATAAATATAGAGAAATTTTTATCACACTACGAATAAGTTTCAGAAATCATTCTTTCATTTTATGATTGTTTTGTAATTGTTATTCTTTTTTGTGATTAGAATGGTATTTTTAAAGGCTTGCCTGTCCAAACTGTTATCTGTCCTCTCTGTGATAAAATATTTTTAAACCTGTCATTAATTACTTATGTAGAAATCATTGATCCTCAATTTTATATAAAATAAATACAGATTCAATAAAAATATGATAAAAGTGAAAATGGTTATTGTAAAAAAACTTATTTTTGCGAAAACTAAGATATCGGTGATTTCGCGAACTGAAAATTTCACGAATTTTATATGAACAGTATAAAAGTCGATTTTTTAAGTACAGTTAAAAAAATTCGCGAGGCTTGCCTTTTCGCGATTATGACGAGCTCGCAAAAATCATGAAAATTAAAGCCTCTCAAAAGTAAGCGCTGAAACAGCAATTCGAAAGTCTCGTACTTGATTTGTAGGAGAATGTGGGGCAAAGTAAAATGGTTAAGATGAATGAGCTTTTTCGAAATGAACAAATTGGAAATTTGTTCTGAAAATTACAGTACAAAAAGAAAGAACATTGTATTTTATAGCAAAACTTTCATTGAAACTTTTTTAGCAATGGTTTTAAGCCTTAATAAAAGTAGAAAATGTTATTATTATTATTATTTTTTTTTTATGGGCAAAGTGAAAAAGGAAGTATTTTTTAAGGAAATATTTTCTTTTTGACTATAAAAACTATTTTTGATCAAATGAATCTGTAAATAAAATTTTGAATAAATGAATAAATGAAAAGAAAATGGAGCAATAAATGAACAATTAATTAAATATGTAATATATGAAGAAAAATAAACGAGTGAGTAAGAGAGTGAATGAATGAGAAAATAAGTGAGTGATTGAATAAATAAATGAATTGCTAAATGAAGGAACGCAAACGAATTATTAATAAATGAATACGTAAGTGTTATAATAAATGATTCAGTGAGTAAACAAAATAAGCTATTTCACTTTGCCCCGCATGTACTCGACTACTTCAGCAACATATTTAAAATACAAATAAGCTTAATATTGACTAAATATATATGGCACCACATATTAGTACGTCTCAATTAATATTTAAAATGTTAATAACAAGAGCTTTATCATTTTATTCAAAAATAATTTTTGACTTACAACAAATATATTATAATAAGGGTATCAATTTTTGAAAATTGCCTGTATTATCAAGTGTTTTAATCTTTGGCGGTAGTTTTTTCCTGACTAGAATCGACAACACGTGCAACTACACTATGAAAATATTACTAGATAGGTAGCGCTAAACGCAGAGTAGATATTTCACCTTTTCACTTTGCCTCACGTTCCCCTACTATTTTCGTGAGAATGACAAATGGATTTTGTTTTTAAAAAACTGTCTTCGCTAGTAAAAGGTACATTTGACATTTTGTGAAATTTAAGCCAATTTAGAGAAGCACATAGTAGCTGATGCTAGAAAACCGTTATTTGATATACGAGAAAGTAAACGCGTTTAATCTGAAGGAATTTCTTGTTTATCATTTTGATGTGCGAAGTTAATCCCGTGTCAAAAGATTCCAGCTAGTAAGATTCCAATTCTTGGAGTTCCGACTGTTGGGCAATCAATGACACAGGCTTTCAAAAGGACGGGGATTAAAGTTAGTAGATCTTTTGGGTGTATGGTAGGGGGGGGAGTGTTGTCTCTATCATCTCAAAAACATCACGTAATAATGATTACTCTCAAAAGCCACGAAACTGTCACTGCTGATTGGAATGCTGTACAATGCCTGTCAAGGTTCATAATAAATTGGAAAAACATTCCCTCAGGGAAGAGAGGAGAAAATTCATTATTTTTCAGCATTAAAACATTTTTTGCTTCTTTTCTTTCTTATCGTACTTATTTTCTTAACCTCAGTTTCTCTTACTAAAAAATAAAGAAACTCTTCACTCCGATTTTTATCTAGCAAAGCGACTCATGCTGCTCAATTGGAAGCAGTAGACAACTTTTCAAAACAATGTCGAAAGGTGGCATTTTTTAAATGTATTAATCATTTCAGAAAGCACAAAAATGTCATAGGGATAGTTATAAAAATATTCACTGGTTTTCATTTATATTTTTATTTTGCTTTTGAAAAGTAAAAATACTCGTTTCTTAAAAATATTTGTTTTGATTTATAAAGTTGAAGCTATGTAGTAACAAGCCAGACACACGTGATCTTTTTTTAGATCAATTCAACGTTACAGCTAGTAAATAGTTCTAAAATAAACATGCACGCAGAAAAACTATGGTTTTATTATTATTTATAACTAGAAAGTCGCCCGTCATGGTATGACGGGTGAAAATTTGCTTCTACATTTGAACGCAGCAATTGCCTGTTTGGTAATATTTTGGTAATTTAAGTTTTAACCGTAACTCCAGTGGATTAACCCTAAACTCCGGTAGATAGCATTCATTGTTGACCACTTTTTCATTTCTTCATCCATCTGAAATGACACAGTCTTACCAGTAAAACTGTTAAGTTACCGGATCGAGTTCAGCCTTGTCCCAATAAAGTCTTGCCCCGCATGTTAAACATTACCAAAACACATTATCAAATTATCATGCCGGGGCGCGAGGTTCATTGTTGAAACACGCGCTCTACTCAATCATTGACTATTATATATATAAGGATTATTGTCATCATCATCACCATCATAATCATCATCACCATTATTATTATTATTTATTTTTGCGCTTTTTAACTTTTCTAATAAATTTCTTGTCTTTCTGATTACTCTTCTGGTTTACACATTTGGTAATGTATGCAGGGGAATGTGAGGCAAAGTAAAGTAGTTAAGATCACTTACCACCATTTTCAAAATGAATAAATTGGAAGTTTGTTCTGAAATATACGGTACATGATGAAAAAACAATATATTTTATAGTAAAACTTTCATTGAAATATTATTTTTTATTTTTGGCAGTAAATTTGTACCGCCAAAAAAAGGTAGAAATCTTTCACTTCTTTTTTTCATGGAGCGAAGAGAAAAATAAAATATTTTTCAAATGAAATATTTTCTATTCAATTATTAAACATATTTTTGATCAAATAAATGAGTAAATAAAAGAATGCATGAATAAAAATAAATGAATAAAAAATTGATTAATAAGTGAATATATAAGAAAAATAAATGAGGGAATAAAATAGTGAATGGATACAAAGCTAAGTGAATGAATGAATCAACAAGGAAATTATTAAATGGAGAAGTGTAAATGAAATACTTAACAAATGAATACGTAAGGGATTTGAAAAGATGCTTGAATAAGTAAATGAAATGAACTATTTTACTTAACCCCATCTACTTTGCCCTGCATGCTCTTCATTAACTGTACAAAGCATTTAAAATACAAATAAGCTTAAAATTTAACAACTAAATACTGCATCGAATATTAGAAGGTCTCAATTAAAATTTAAAATGCTAATAACAAGAACTTTTCTCATTTAATGATGACAAAAGTAATTAATCAAAATATTACAATATGGGTATTAATTTTTTAAAATGACTTGTGTTATCATATTCTTTGATTTTCAGAGGTAATTTTTTCTTGACGTATGTTATACATAGTTAAAATATCACTAGATAGGTGGCGCTAAAAGCAGAAGAAATATTTCACCATTTCACTTTGCCACGCTATTTCATTTTGCCTCACATTCCCCTACTTCATAATTTTTTACAGCTCTCTATTTATGAGGGTAAAGTGGTATTTTTTTTATATATAATTCTTTTTTTTTATAGAAAATTTAACTTATAGCTACATTGAATAGCTACCACGTACTTAGTAAATGTACTTCACGATATTATGTATACATAAACCAGCAGAACCTAGCCTCACGTGGTAGTTAAATGTTTATTTTTATCTCTGGTGATTCGTGTAATTTTTGCGCATTCAACGGAAACCACTTAGCTGAAGTTATCTGTTTTAATATAATCTCAAGCTCCATATTTATGAAACTTCCTTTGAAAAAACCTTCTCTGAGACTTTCCTTACTACAAATTAGTTAATTAGTTACATTTAATCAACTTCCTTCGTAAATATTTGCCCCAAACACTTTACGAGAAGTTATCACGTTCGTGCTTGTTAAAAGAATCTCAAAGGCGCGCAAAATCTCATATTAGAAAAGAACAACTCTCAGAAATTCTAAACATTCTTACAAGGAGTTATTTTCCCCAAAGTACAAACTGTCTTCTACTTGAATTAACCCATATAACGTTCGCTGCCATGCTTCCTTTCCACTTCAAAAGCTAAAAAAAGGAGGAGGGGGGGCGTAGAGGTAATAATAACTTTACATGGCCCGATACTCTCTTTAGAAAATAGTTGAGAAAGTTCAACATTTTATGTGTTGGCAAGTTTTTCACAGTCCATGTTCGTTTTTTCTTTTTCTTTCTTTCAATATATTGCTGCCGTGAAGTTCAGTTGAGATTCTTAAGTCCTTAAATATTTTCTGTAGGTAAGGGGTATCAATATGTAGGGTAAAGTCTAATAACGGGGCAAAATGAAATTTTAGAATATTTTCACAGTTTGCAGCGCAACGTATCTAGCAATACTTTGACTGTGTTCTAACACAAATACTTGAATAGTATTAGAAAATTATTTGTTCTAAAAATCAATCGAATTATTCAAGTCAGTTTTTAAATTTTTATACCCATATTGTAACATTTTGTTATTTATCAAAAATAATTTTTAGTGTTATAAAATGATAAAGTTTTTGTAATTGGCATTTTAAATATTGAGTGAGATCTACTGGTGTCCAGCTCAGAACTTGTTCAGTTAATATTAGGTATGTTTTGAGTTCAAATGTTTATTACAAATTGTCAATTGCACACAGAGCAAAGTGAAATATTTCATTTCGTTTACTTACTCATTCACTTACTGAATCACTTGCATATTCATTTATTATTTAATTTACGTTCATTAATTCATTAATTCACCTCTTTATTTATTCATTCATTCACTTTTTTTATTCATTCCCTATTTTAACCACTCATTTATTTTCTCTCATGAATTAAATTACGTAAACTATTTATTCGTTTATTGTTTCATTAGTTATTCATATTTTCATGAATTCATATTTTTTTTCAGATCAAATTTCTGATTTGTTCATTTTGAAAGCATTAGTCATCTTAAATATTTCACTTTGCCCCACATTTCCGGACTATTAAATTACCTTAGCGATGATTTATAATGGAAATTGCGCTTTATAATGATAATTTGTCACCAAAAAGTTAGCACAGTTTAAAAAACTATTTTAAAATCCAATCAATGAAGGCTTATAGCCTTCCAGTTGAATATTAGCTATCAGAGCTGAATTAACTGCTTCAGTCATCTTAAATTATTTGGTCAATTAACTATGCACTATTATTGTTTATATATTATTCTAAATATGTTCATTACACACTCTGGTATTTTAAGATATTTTTCTTGCACTATAATTTACTAAAATGGTAAATGTTTATTTTTAAACAGCAAAATATATACAAAAACTAGCTTTTACCCGCGGCTTCGCTCGCGTTGATGTAGATTTAGTTAATTGATTCAGGCCAACATAGGCAGAGATCAAATACTTACAGGAAAAAAAAACTTCATAATATAAATCAAGAAAATTTATAAGAGTAGAAAAGAGGTTAGCCATGGGTAATTCTTAAAAACTCCCATTCGAATAAGGTTAACGGTTCTTAAATGAAGTCAACATTTCTCTTAAATCCCGATCTCCGTCAGATAGTGCCCGGTACTTCTCCGGCTATGTAAATTGTTGCAGAACTTTCTGCCAGAGAAAGGAACGGAGATCACGTGACACATGTTCTTCCTGAATAAATTAGGAGAAATACGCCTAAAATTGCGCAACAGTCTCAAAGCAGAGTCAGTAGTCACTTCAAATCCTATTTTGAATATAAATCCTAAAATGTCCATTTGCGAGTAAAAACATCAAATCTTTAAAATAACCACCAAAAGGAAGTCAACAGTTTCAAAGAAATAAGGTCAACGGTTTCGTTCCAAACATTTAAAAGATCGGAGTAGAGATCTCGTGAAAATCAGAATAAACAGAGCAATTTTTGAAAATTCCTATTTCAAGGAGGACAACAGAACATAAAAATATACATGAGGAAAAGAAAAACGCTCCCTAAAATCCACAGTAGAATAATGACATCAGCCTTTTCAACCAACAATGACCTCACTTGAAAATTTCCGCCAGGAATATTTCCGAAAATCTTCACCAGAAACGTTCTAATAGGATTTTAAAAAAAAAACACCTTTAAAATAAGAACAGTGTTCCCCATTGTCGTCATTAAAATAAGGACATTAGTCGCACAAAACTCCGATTGGCATCATTAATCCTTAAATACACCCATGTTCATTAAACGTTTCGTAAAAATTTAAAATAATTCACCAATGTGCTAAAGCTAAAGTGATCGCTTGGCGAGACTGGAGATAAAAAATGGACTTGGCATCCGCCAAGTACTGTACATTTTAATAGATTTTTTTATGTTATTTGAAAGTTTAGTTTTATTTATTTTGAGGATTATCTTGAACTTTAATATTGAACTCAATAATATTTTACCTTAATTGATTTGGCAGGGTTTTTTTTTTTTTTTTTTTTTAACCATTTTGATGCAACTTTTAAAAATGCTGGGTCGCCAAGATTTTCGATTTTTTCGTCACGACCTTGTTATTGAAACTCTGCACACTAAATAAATAAATAATGCCATTTTAGGTCCATTTTCCATTTTTGAAATTAAATATCATTTAAAGCCGCTCAAAAAAGCAAAATAGTCATTTAAATGCTCTATCATTTGCCAAAAGGACTACATTACCGCACAGAGGCGTAGCTAGACCCGACTTTCGGGGGGGGGGGAGGAGTTACTTCTTTTATATATATATATATATATATATATATATATATATATATATATATATATATATATATATATATATATATATATATATATATATATATATATATATATATATATATATATATATATATATATATATATATATATATATATATATGTATATATATATATATATATATGTGTGTGTGTGTGTGTGTGTGTGTGTGTGTGTGTGTGTGTGCGTGTGTGTGTGTGTGTAAACTTTTTTTAGTATTAAGAAAAATAATAAGAGGGAGGTGAGTCTAACATACTTTTGAATGGGGTGCCCCAAGTTCGATACTTGTGTCAAACAAAACAAAAGCAAAGAATTTTTTTTTAAATTTATTTATTTATTTATTTTAATGTTTTCGTAAATTTAACTTTTTTTCTTTCTTCTCCATTTAATTTAAAGTGAAACTTTCTAGCAACGGGTCCATTAATGGGCGGTAATTTACTGAATATACCTTGCCTTGCGTTCAATCTTCGAGTTGAACGAAACCATTGCTTCGGTCACTCGTCTGGTCTGCTAATTCTATATTAGCTACCAGTTTGTTTCGCACTCCTGGCTTCCTAAGAGGTTTTCCATCTCCAGCTCAGTCACTTTCCTATGTCGGGCTGATGAGTGCTAATAAGCACGAAACTGCAGTCCTCGGCTGGAAATGACTGAGCTGGCGGTGTATTTCACGTATTTCTGCTTTATCCCTATCTAATGGGCGGTGATTTACTGAATATAAATTGCATTGCGTTCAATCTTCCAGTTGAACCGAACCATTGCTTCGGTCACTCGTCTGGTCTGCTAATTCTATATTAGCTACCAGTTTGTTTCGCACTCCTGGCTTCCTAAGAGGTTTTCCATCTCCAGCTCAGTCACTTTCCTATGTCGGGCTGATGAGTGCTAATAGCACGAAACTGCAGTCCTCGGCTGGAAATGACTGAGCTGGCGGTGTATTTCACGTATTTCTGCTTTATCCCTATCTAATGGGCGGTGATTTACTGAATATAAATTGCATTGCGTTCAATCTTCCAGTTGAACCGAACCATTGCTTCGGTCACTCGTCTGGTCTGCTAATTCTATATTAGCTACCAGTTTGTTTCGCACTCCTGGCTTCCTAAGAGGTTTTCCATCTCCAGCTCAGTCACTTTCCTATGTCGGGCTGATGAGTGCTAATAAGCACGAAACTGCAGTCCTCGGCTGGAAATGACTGAGCTGGCGGTGTATTTCACGTATTTCTGCTTTATCCCTATCTAATGGGCGGTGATTTACTGAATATAAATTGCATTGCGTTCAATCTTCCAGTTGAACCGAACCATTGCTTCGGTCACTCGTCTGGTCTGCTAATTCTATATTAGCTACCAGTTTGTTTCGCACTCCTGGCTTCCTAAGAGGTTTTCCATCTCCAGCTCAGTCACTTTCCTATGTCGGGCTGATGAGTGCTAATAAGCACGAAACTGCAGTCCTCGGCTGGAAATGACTGAGCTGGCGGTGTATTTCACGTATTTCTGCTTTATCCCTATCTAATGGGCGGTGATTTACTGAATATAAATTGCATTGCGTTCAATCTTCCAGTTGAACCGAACCATTGCTTCGGTCACTCGTCTGGTCTGCTAATTCTATATTAGCTACCAGTTTGTTTCGCACTCCTGGCTTCCTAAGAGGTTTTCCATCTCCAGCTCAGTCACTTTCCTATGTCGGGCTGATGAGTGCTAATAAGCACGAAACTGCAGTCCTCGGCTGGAAATGACTGAGCTGGCGGTGTATTTCACGTATTTCTGCTTTATCCCTATCTAATGGGCGGTGATTTACTGAATATAAATTGCATTGCGTTCAATCTTCCAGTTGAACCGAACCATTGCTTCGGTCACTCGTCTGGTCTGCTAATTCTATATTAACTACCAGTTTGTTTCGCACTCCTGGCTTCCTAAGAGGTTTTCCATCTCCAGCTCAGTCACTTTCCTATGTCGGGCTGATGAGTGCTAATAAGCACGAAACTGCAGTCCTCGGCTGGAAATGACTGAGCTGGCGGTGTATTTCACGTATTTCTGCTTTATCCCTATCTAATGGGCGGTGATTTACTGAATATAAATTGCATTGCGTTCAATCTTCCAGTTGAACCGAACCATTGCTTCGGTCACTCGTCTGGTCTGCTAATTCTATATTAGCTACCAGTTTGTTTCGCACTCCTGGCTTCCTAAGAGGTTTTCCATCTCCAGCTCAGTCACTTTCCTATGTCGGGCTGATGAGTGCTAATAAGCACGAAACTGCAGTCCTCGGCTGGAAATGACTGAGCTGGCGGTGTATTTCACGTATTTCTGCTTTATCCCTATCTAATGGGCGGTGATTTACTGAATATAAATTGCATTGCGTTCAATCTTCCAGTTGAACCGAACCATTGCTTCGGTCACTCGTCTGGTCTGCTAATTCTATATTAGCTACCAGTTTGTTTCGCACTCCTGGCTTCCTAAGAGGTTTTCCATCTCCAGCTCAGTCACTTTCCTATGTCGGGCTGATGAGTGCTAATAAGCACGAAACTGCAGTCCTCGGCTGGAAATGACTGAGCTGGCGGTGTATTTCACGTATTTCTGCTTTATCCCTATCTAATGGGCGGTGATTTACTGAATATAAATTGCATTGCGTTCAATCTTCCAGTTGAACCGAACCATTGCTTCGGTCACTCGTCTGGTCTGCTAATTCTATATTAGCTACCAGTTTGTTTCGCACTCCTGGCTTCCTAAGAGGTTTTCCATCTCCAGCTCAGTCACTTTCCTATGTCGGGCTGATGAGTGCTAATAAGCACGAAACTGCAGTCCTCGGCTGGAAATGACTGAGCTGGCGGTGTATTTCACGTATTGTACAGTTAGTTCTTGGAAGTCAAGGGAATCCATTAAGCGCCAACGGAAATGAATCTCCGAATTATATTCAGTGTCACCCAATTGCATTTTATTAAGGACAACTTAAAGAAACGGTAAGGAAGAAAGGACTGCCCAGGAACGCTAACCAGTTTCATGGGAAGGTTAATGTTGCTGTTAAAATGGTATCGAAAGATTTTGTCATTAAAGATATGGTGGGGGGGGGGGACATCCGGAAAAAGATGTCGAGGTTGAGAACAGTGGCATGCCAAAAACCGTATATGGTAAATTAAACGCTGTTCTGCTAGACCAAAAAAAAGTTCCTATTACAAAGCGTATGATTTATTAAAGTTACTGTGTTTCAAAATTGGCAGAATACTTTGAGTCCAAGATTTAAGTTTTGTTAAATAAGCAATAATCTAATAACATAACCACCAATTAGTACGTTGAGTTAGTCACTGTTGCTTAAATTCAAAACGGTTATGTAACCTAAATGAAGTAAAATACAGCAGTGAGATGATGTACGGTATTGTACCACCTTTCAGCGTTAAGATTTAGGATTACTTAACGGTGCGGGATAGAAACCAGTCATCGTTTACGGTTTAGCTGAGATAAAGCAATGTCTAATAAGTGTTGTAGCTTTCTTTCGGTAGCCTTTTTTTTTGTTTTTGTTTTACCAATTGATATTTAAATTTGATACTAGGGGCTTTTTATTTTTGTTTCGATTCAGTTCTGAATTTGTTATTTCCTTTGTCTGTTCGTTTTTTCATTGAAATATTAAGCTGAAAAATTCTAAAGTTTTCTTTCAAAAAAAGCCCTGAAAGTTAAATACGTACTGAAACAATGTGTCTAACAATTTGAGAGACTGAGTTTCGTATCAATGTTTTATTCTTTTACATGACCCTTATTTTACCAATAAATATTGAAACTTTTTCCAATAATTCATTTCGACAACTTTATTTGAAACAAGTAGTAATTGTTCAAATGGAATTTCCCGGGTTTTGAACATTAACGTTATAAATGTTTTGCATCAGAATGTTTGCTCGCATAGCGTTTTGAAATAACTGAGGTTTTTAAATGATTACATGTATTATTTTTTTTCTTTCAGGTACTAGGTTTGGCTTCATATTAACATGAACTCATCCATTACACCAGGAATAGATTCGGCCATTGAAGTTGTTCTTTTGAATTTGACTGCGAGATCCTCTCCAGCAGAGTTAAATGCTGACAGCCAGTTTGATGTGTTTGGACCAGAATACCATCGCCAGATGCGCATTGCAATTCTCACAATCATGATCATTACCTCCCTCATCGGCAACGCCATTATGTGTGCTCACATCAAATTACATCGCCACAGAAACCAACGAATACAGTTACTTTTCATTAATTTAGCTGCCGCAGATCTGTTGGTCACCTGCTTCACAATGACTTCTCAGCTAGTTTGGGAATGTATGGGAAGGGAATGGATCGCCGGACCTGTCTTCTGTCCCATCTTCAAAGTCCTCCAGACATTCACGATGGTCTGCTCAAACTACTTGATTGTAACAATTGGCTTGGACAGGCATTCGGCCATCGTGTATCCTCTCAGGAGAAATATCAACACTCGATGGTATTTAGCAACAGCTTGGATGGCATCACTTCTACCATCCATTCCAAATGCATATGTCTTCGAGCAATACACCACTCCTTCTGGTAAAACGTTTTGCGTGGCAAAATTTTACACTTCTTCTTTATCCATTCGTGCAAGACAAATATATATGGCCTGTGTGTTTCTTGCGGTGTTCATTTTGCCAATCTTTATCATTGTTGGCCTCTATACAAGGATCTTATATGTCGTGTGGACACGATCCAGAGCATTTCCAGGACACCTGACTTCTGCCGAATCAGTGACATCGAATTGCATTCCGAAAGACATGAACGGTGCCCAATCGCACTATCCACGAGCAAAAATAAAAACCTTGAAGATGACACTAGTTGTTGTCATCACATTTCTTGCAACATCATTGCCTTATTTGATCCAAGAAATGATCATAGCTTTTGGAGACACATCAATTCTGAACGAGAACGTTGTTGCAATGACTGGTATCATATCAGCATTCAACAGTACCATTAATCCTTACGTGTACTTGTTATTTAATGCCAAGGCCAATGTGGCGAAACGAATTTCAAATTATTTGTGTACTTGTTTTCTACCCTTACATGCAAGGGGTGAATCCAAAATAGAAGTTAGCAGTAATGTTTAATGTGAAATTTATGTTAATAAAAATGTTTTGCTCAAAAGTAATTTATTTTAGCGATTCAGACTGAAAAGTACAAATATAGAAGTTTATTTAGACGAATTTATTTTGACAATGGACTCGAAATTGAATTTTTTAGACTGAAAGAAATTCCAGGACGCAATAAAACGTGAAGTGTTTGCTATAAGCGGTTGCGTTCGTCACAAACAATTTGTTACTTTCGTCACGCTGATAATTAATTGTTTAAGTATTTTAATAAAAATTCAACATCATAAACACAATCCAGGCTGCTCTTGTGAAGAGAATAAATCACAATTGTCCAATTTATAATGCTATAACAAGTGTGGATGGGCAACCATGACATTCTGTGACGAACGTAACAGGCTCTTCAATACAGAATTAAAATTAGGCTTTAACTCGCAAAAATAAAACTCTCATTACAAAAATTACAGAAACGTGAGGTTTAAGCTAGAAGCGATAATTTTTTAACTATCATCTTTTATAACACATGAATTCTTAAAACGTTTCTGGAATGGTTTACAGGCAATACTTACATCATTTTCTTGAAAATCTTCAAGCTGCAATCATTCTACATTATGTATCCATCTTGGAAAAGACTGTTGCCAGATAAGAAAAGTTACAACGTTACATTTAAAATTATGTATAACACATTAACATTGAGTTTCAAATTTTAACCTAAGGGTTGATATTTTAATTGAATGACCCAATTACTGCTAGATCATTATTTTTAACTAATAACTATGTGCTGATATCAGCAGGAGAGTTTATCCAGTCTAAATTCTGTCCTTTCAAGTTAATAAAGCATTAAAGGTATCGGAAAAAAATAAACCAACGCTTTTTGGCGACAGAATATAATTAAGGTATCGATTTTTTTCCTGAGAAAAGCTATTCATCATTCTGAGACAGCCCTAATGTGTATCTTCTATACGAAATATCTACAAGACTAAAAGGAAACTTTCTAGAAATCTTAGGATCAATGGGCTTTTTTTTTCTATTGATTAAAAACTCCGAGAATATTTGTTTCATATAACGTGCTATTTCACTACATGGGCTGAGATCACGTTTCAAACTTGAACGACAACTCGTGGGGGGGGGGGGGGGAAACAATGGTATTTTTCTGCTTTTAAGAATGACTTTCAGTTAAGTATTGCTTATTACAGTGAAACCCCGATTTTACTTCTGTCAAGGAATTGGACTTAAAAAACTTAAAATGCGGGAAACACATAAATATCAAAAATAAAATAGAAAAAAAAAAAAGCTAAAGGTAAAGCTTGACCACGAAAGAAGGCGGATGACCTTGAAGCGAAACATCATTAGTATCATTTGTAATAGGTGGAATCTGCCAGAAAGCACCGAATAGTAAGAGGCATGTCCTCGCTAATCCTATCTATTTCAAAATAAAAACAAACAACCTATTACAAATGATACAAATAATGTTTTGCTTCAAGGTCATCCGCCTTCTTTTCGTGGTCAAACTATAGTAAAGATTACTCTTTCAAAAGGCATAATGTGTATATTTTATTAACGTTATTAGACATTCCATTTTAGATTATTTTAGCACATTTAGTTGCGAATTCGGGCGCTTAGGCTGAAAATAGTCCGTAATAGTGGATTGTTTTTTAGTCATTGAGTTTGAAGTAAGTGCTGCATCATCCAGGGTTGAAATACTTTGCAAGTGTTTTCCTGGTTTTAGAAGAAAGAAAAGTCTCATTACTTATAAGTTCTTTAAATGCAATATTGAGATAAAGAACGGGCTGTGATTCTGGTTTTTCTTGTTCATTTTCATTGCCTGACGTCCATAAGAACTGCGGCAGATGGAGCAGTAACATTTGTTTTCATAGATTAACTTGAAACAACGTGGGTTATCATTATGAAAGCAAAAATGAGGCAGTGAGAAACGAAGGAATGTAAGTGGCAAAATTAAAAATTTGGAGATAACCAGTACACGTAGGTGAACCTCTCCTCTGTCTTGGGGCAAGATATGGTACTAGTAGCCCTGGTAGTTGCTGCTGTACAGCGTGATTTAGAGAGAAAGAAATGAATGAAAGCCTATCTCTAGCACCTTATCTTTAAACACGTTTTACTCAAAACTTGAAAATGTCCACTTATATCCCTTTGCTTCTAACTGCCTCAATTTTAACACATTTGCTTACTTTAGAACATTTTTTCTTTTTTAACTTCTCAAGGAAAACCTAAAACACGTTCAATTCATGTACTATGTGCGGGTAACCTTAGAATTTGGTTTAACTAACATTATTAACATAAGGAAAAACTGGGACCTCATGAAAAATAAAACAAGAATTGCGGAGAAAACGTAGATTCGGGGGACGCAAAACCAGGGTTTCACTGTTTTTTTTTTTTTTTTCAAAATTAAAGATTTTTTTACAGTTGCTGAAAAAAGAAAAGATATTCTAACGAATTGAACGTTTGTTTTGAGGCTATTCTCAGGTTCGCTATTGTAGGCTGAAAAAAAAAATTATTATTAGTTTTCAAAACTTTTAGACTTATTCTTTGAATCATTCCTGACAAAAATTGGGAGGAAAAAGAACAAGAAGTTCCGTCTAGAACTAAACGAGCCTACTTTTCTGTATACCCATACTACTTTCTAGTACCTGATCAATATTCTCAAAAATAGCTAAAATCGCAAATTGTTTCAAATATAGTTTTTTAATATTTTAAGCTGATTTTTAGGAATAAAATATTCATCACTCATCTAAAAAATTAGATACATAAAAAAATAAAGAAATGAACGAACAAATAAAATAGCAGCACCTTTTAAACAAAGCAGCTGATACACTTTTTCCCATTTAAAAAATTCTTTAACAGCTTTCAAAACGAAAAAAAAAATTGAAATTAATAAGCTCATTAAAATAAATCATATCAAAAAAAAACCACGTTTCTTTTACACCTATTGCCAAAAATAATTTTTTAAATGAATTAATGCACTTACCAAAATAAATAAAAACAATAAAATGTCAACTTAAAGAAATAATTTTCACTGTCAGAAAAAAAAACCGTCTGCGCATATCTTTATGTAGAAACATAAATGACTTCAAGTTTATCCGCAGAAAACTGAATACCTAAATTATAACTTTAGCGTGAAAATAAAAACAAGTCATATTAACAATAATTATTTCACAGTTAAATAAATTACCATACACATTACCATAGCTGCGGATTCGGAGTCGGAGTCAATCTCATTTTGGGATAAAGGAGTCGGAGTCGAATATCCAAAAAATCGGAGTCAGTCATTTGTCCTCCGTGTATACATTTTTGCCAAAGCTACGAAGTCGGAGTCCGACTAATTGTCGGGCACAGGAGTCGGAGTCTGGAGTTTGTCGTCAAGAGCTATTTCCAACAAAATTTGTTTGAAGTAAATCCGCCTTTAAGTACGGAATCTGCATTGACTTTCAGATTCCCCCCGTAGGCGCTAATGTTAAGGGATTTGAACTGTTCAAAATTGAACGGAAAATTGTTCAAATCAAAAAGATATTTTATATACAAGTTCTTCATCAAAAGCTTTTTCCTACAAAGTTTGCAGCAAATTCGCCTCTCAGTTCGGAATTGCCTTGAATTTCCCCCTTGAATTAAGCGCTAATATTAAGTTTTTTTGAACTGTTCAAAATTGAACAAAAATGGCTCAAATCAAAAAATAAAATACAGGAATGAGATGTCCTCGCTGAGATCTTTCGAACAAAAAAACATTTGTTCGAATCGAACTATTCACTCAAAAGTTATTGGGGGGGGGGGGGGGACAGACAGACAGACCGACTGACATTTTTTCCCATCTCAATACCCTACTTTCCAATTTTTAACTTTTCAGTATTTATTTAATTATTTTTTAATTTCGACTTTTTTTTGTTTTTTGTAGTGTTTTCAAGATGCATTAAGCCTTCTTTCAGGCTTTTTTTAGTCTTTCTCTGACTTTTACCGGGAAAGTAGGCTAAAAAGGAGGATGTTTGGGCAGTATTTGCTTTACAACTCATGCTACTACTTAGATGGCCGGTGAGCCATCACGTATTTTTCAGATTTTTATTTATTTATTTTATATTTTTTTATTTATTTTTATTTATTTATTTATTTATTTTCAAATTTACCATTAAGTAAGTGTGTATTCAGCATTAAATGCGACAAAAAATTATTTGTCATTGCAAAGTAAATTATTTAAAGCTTCAAAAGGATATTTGAATGTCATTGACTGCTTGATGTTACTGTAAATTATCCAAACATTTTTATAAATAGTCATCAGTTATTTAGAAAGCTATACAATAAAAAAAGGAGAGGAAAGACAATATTTTTATGAATGTAAAACGAACAAAATAAAATATAAAATGCCTAAAAGCATGGAGATGAATATTTTGAAGACTAACACCCCTAGATTGTTGCTATCCGTTACGAGAAAAGCAATTTCAGAGAGTTCTAATACAAATATGGACAATTTAACGTTAGTTCTATCAGAATTTCGCTTACTTTCACCAACATCGACATATTGACACTATATTTAGATTCTTATTTTTGGCGACTAACAATTGATGACAAAATCTTGTCGATATATTGCCATGTAGTTGGTATTTCTGTTTTATAACGTTATTTCAGTCAGTATTGCGTTTGACTCACATTTAACTGTTGACCACTCGATTACAATTTTAAAAAAAAAGTGCAAAAGCGCATGCTATACAGATCCTACATGCGAAATTTCAACCTTCTGCGGCCTACCATTGATGAGTTATGCGAGATGCATACATATACACAGATCACACGTCGTGACAAAATTTGTTAAAAATGAAAGTTAACAATGGTCATTGGTCAAAATGGACAATCGGTTACCCATACATTCGCACGTAAATATGTACGTAAGAATGAGACAAAAAATTCGTCAAAACTTATTCAAAATTTTTGTTGTCACTAGAGCTGAAAATATTTTTGTGAATATAAAACTAACTCAATAAAAGCAAGTAAAAATAATTGAAAAAGATAACTTCAAGTATAAAATGCTTACAAAGCTTATCAAAATATGGTATCTCAGCTTAATCATGGAGCTAAAAGTTAATTAAAAACGCTCTTGTTCATTCAAGCAAAACAAAATTAATATAATCAAACTAAGTTAATATAGATGCAACTTTGCAAAATTGTTCCTACAACGTCTGGTTCCGCTTTCATGAATAATAATATTCAGTCAATATTTGAACACGGTAAATAAAAAGTTTGGACTCTATTAAGTTTAAATACCTTAAAGCAAGTTTCGTTTTTCTTCAAAGAAGAAATTAGCTCTTTGAGTTGAATCTTTCTTCTAAGATAAAGCTAAATGTCTTTCCCTCAGAATCTAAGCGTACACCCTATAAATGAATTAAATATATCATTAAGCGTGTAATTTTCTTTTAATTGAATGGTCAAAGCGAAGATTTTGCGCTGTGTGATAATTATTAGTTAGCTTTTAAAAATGCATGCCTTCATATTTGCATTTATCATTGTGTAGTAAAACTCTAAAAGTTAGGAAAAATCTTAAAAAATCAGCATTTCAGTACAAAAGTTTGCAATTATTAGCAAAAAAATACTTTTGTAATAAACTATTCATCTTTAAAATATATTCACAGATATAGTTAAAGCATTCATATAGTTTCCGTTCGAAAAGGGAAAAGGATATTTTTCAGAACACGATTCCTTTCTTACTAACGATAACAAAGGAGTTTTATTCTTTTAAACACTAGGGGGCTCCACCCCTAGCTCGCTGATGCTCACCACACCGCGAAAATTGCGTTGATTCACAAAGATTTAAGTCGTCGTTATAAAGAATCAGTTTAAAAACGGGTTACAAGTTCCATTTCGAACAAAATAAGAATCCCCCTCTCCCTCCCGTAGAAAATAGAATTTAAGTAAAGAGCTCGTAATTAGAACACAATCCCACTCCCAGATGAATACAAAAAGAACTTGATAGAGACATGCATAACCGAAATATTTATTTAAAAAAAACGGATTTCGAAGAGCACCCCTTTCCGAGGTTACAAACTAACTTGTACCAGATTGCACAGCTATAGTTGCTAACGAGTTCCTGAGCATTGCAAAATGGCAGTTTTGTACGTTTGAAAAGTTGCTTTCAAATTCATGGCATCCAGTAATATAATTTTCTCTTTAGCCCTGGGCTTGAATTGAGTTGAGCATTGGACTTTTCGCTAAATATGAAACCCTTATATCTGCTGTTCTAATTAATTGAGAAAATTGGAACAAACTTTATTTGGTGCAAAAAGAGAACCTCTTTCAAACGACATCGAGTGTTTAAAAAAGTGAGAAAACTATTTTCCTTTTAATAGGCAACTTACGTGACAAAACTTTCAGCTTAAAAATTATTTACAAAAAACTAATTAGAAACTTAAAGTAGAAAAATTCCAGGAGCAAACCTCCGGAGCTCGAAGTAATTTTGAACAAAATTTCAAGGCTGTAGGTACTATTCCTTTGCGATGACCCGCCACAGACTTCCTTTCACAATTTCTTTGACGTTACTTTTTTTTAATACATATAGATTAATTTATCTCTATTTTAGACAAAAATTTCTGCATCATAGAGAGGAAATATGCTGCCAGCGTCTAAAATTATATCAGATTTTGAGACATCTTTTTCCTTCGACCACCTGAAAATATTATATGACCCTTAAATTCAGGGTTATACTTAGGCTTAAAATATTCTCAAGTAAATAAAATTTTTCAATCATTGCGTTTAATTTCCTTATCGGTCAACAATGAATTCGGTTACCAATTGCGTGAACAAAAAGGCTTAAGCGTATTTAAAATCTACTTTTAAAAAAAATGTTATTTATTCGAATTCTATATTGCATGGAAGTTTTAAACTCACTCTATCAGACGCAGAAAAAAAACTCTTTATTTTGGTACTAAATATTTAAATATGTTTTCACTGCAAAAAGCGCGGAAAACTTTTTGGAGATTTTTAATTAATATTTTCGTTATTAATATCATCCATAGACGCAACTTAGCTAAGAACACTCTCGATCAACTCTCCTTTCGAACAAAAAAGGTTTTTCAAAATCGATCCATCCGTTTAGGCGCTACAGGTCCGTAGACACATACACAAATACATACATACACAGATACACAGACACATCAAACTTATAACCCCTTCCTTTGTGTGTCGGGGGTTAAAAAGATCCCTTTGGAATAGTTAAAAAAGCATGAATGGGACTTCCCTGGTCTATATTCGGCGCTGAAGTTGTAAAAAATGTTTGAAACCAATTTACATTATTACCTAGACAACTTTCAATAGCTCGAAGTCATATAACTTGAGTATTCCTTTATCTTGAAGTTTTCATCAGGTCTCAAATTCTTGAGAAGATTGTGGGAACTTGCCAAAACTCAAACTATCAATAACTCCTTTAGGTTGTAGCTGGTCCCTCGGGACTTCGAGTCATCGAGGGTCCACTATAATAAACCAATTACTACTATGAACAACGGTGTAACCCTCCTCCCCATTTCAGCACTTAATAAACTTAATTTATCATTCACTGCAAAAAAAATTCCGAAACGTAACTGATTACCTCCGGGTAACCTTTCGGAATTTCGGGGGTTTACAGCAGTTTCCTGAGAAAAACAAGTTTTGTTGCGAAAAAGTTTCCTGGATCACATCAAGTTCCATGAAAGCCGGTTTTATTCTGTGGTGAAAAACATTTTTAGCTACCGGTGTAAAAATATACTTGACTTTTTATTACGTATTTCTCCTTCAGGGCGATTCCACAAAAAGTGGTCCTGACACACTAAAATATTTTTTTCACATAAATTGAAATCAAATCTTTTTTTTAGATTAAAATACATCTCTTGTTTTCAATTTCAGCATAAATTTTACGATAAAAACATTTTTTATATCAAATTTTGGCCATATTTGGTAGCAAACAGACATCACCAAAAAAATGCATAGTTAAAATGATAAATTCAAAAGCCATATTTTTCTTAATCATTAACTTTTTCTTGAAAAAACTATGAAATAACATTAAAATAAATGTTCTACTATAACTATTTGAAAACTTAAAACAAAGGCTTTTAATAAAAGTTTAACCTTAGAAAATACTCAGACCCTTTTTTTTCGGTAACACACGTAACGCGTAAAGTAGTCAAGTTCTTCTCCTAAACTAAATTAGCGGGATAAAAGAAAAATATCTCGTATTATAAATTAACTTGATATGTTAGTCAAATACCCGAAGTTTCATCTTTCTACATTTGGTAGAAAATTTTTATTAGCGCTTCATAAAAGAGGTAGCACACGTAACGTTTTTGTATAATTTTCTTCAAATGTTGGATCTTTGCATTTGAGTGCTAAGGTGAGGTTGTTTTATATGATTCATCTAAAAATATTGTGCGCTGACTTAAAAAATAAGCCTCAGTAAAAAAAATCAAATAACTATTAATGTATGAATATGAGCTTAAAAAGTGTTGTACTTTAAGAAAAGGAATAGAACCAAAGGGAAAATTATTCCATACCTAAAGAAAAAATTTAATTAAATATTTGTTGTCCACATGCAGGGCAAAAAGGTTAGTAACAGAGTGAAAGAAAAGGTAAAATACTTTGTCTTTCTGGTATAGCTTTAGGCGGAAAAGTATCAGTAAATTGATAAAGAATAAAAGTTCAGTCATCAACTATCAACTCATTTCCTTAATATAATAAAGGATCCTACACCTTCAATTAAAGTATTTTTAATTGATCAAGTGGATAGTGACTTGAAGATAACCTGTGCAAAAATGTAAATTATACTTCAGGTATCAAAAGAATGAATGTTATGTCAGCTATGAAGGGCAAAATTATGGTATGCAGATACAGATGATCTGCATCAGATTTGATAGTGATTTTTGATGATTGATCAAATAAAACAAAGGCTGTTACTGAGATACAAGTGTGTGACTGGTGTTATGTGGATAGGAAAAATCCAAACCACATAACTTACCACAAAAGTAACCATCCCTCCAAAGAAGATAGCCCCTCCCCCTGGAATCCTACAGAGCAACTCTCTGCCTCCCAATTGGCCCATTAAAAAAACCCTATAAAACGAATTCCTCTAAAATATTCAATGGCTCAGTCTGTACCATAATCCCTCCCCGCCTGGGCGCCCCTAGTCAACAATCTTGGGGAATTTTAGTTCACGTGATTTGAAATTGACTTACATATTTTTCTACTAAAATGACTTTTGAATGAAAAAAATTTCTCATTCGGCTGCACTCGTAACATTCTTCAGGCACATTTGTATCGAGTGTATTCCTTTTGAACTGGAAACGTAAGAACTTTAAAAAATATATATTTACAAATAATATTAACCCATGTAACACATAATGCACATGTAAAAAAATTTGGTTAATTTTACTCTCAAAGCTGCAATACATTCCATTTCTTTCATTTTCTGAGTTACAAATATAGTGCTTTAAAATTTGATGAGGAAATTTAGAATTACCCACAATTAGAATTATCCACAAAAATATTGCCATTAAAATAACCCTTGATATTCTTCGTTATCACACTAAAAGAAAATAAAAGATATTTTTAAAAACTTCATTGAAATTTTTAATTATTGTTTGCAAAGAAACAGCGTCAGAAAGTCACACACGTCACACTAGAAAAGTCCGGTAAAATTGTCTTCCCAAACCATGATCTGCTTCAATTGTTAAAATAAATTGGTTCTCTTCAGTAAATTTCAAGTATTTAAATGTTTTTGTGCACTATTTATGACTATTCAGTTGTAATATTCACAAAGGGTAACACACGTAACGTTCTGTTAACACATGTAACGCACCAATGTCACCAAATTAAAAAAAAATTACTACATAAATTTAAAAAAAAAACAAAACACACCTTTGATAATGTATCTCTCTATAAAAAACAAATCTTGAGTTTACTCATTTATACTTCACATAATTAAACGTATGTGTACAAAGTTTCAAATATCTAGCTTTATAGAGAGTAACACACGTAACGAACTTTCAGAAAGACTTTTTTTACAGTAAAAAAAATAATATGAATCTTCATTTTTTTTTAAATTTTTTTTTTACATACTTAAAACACAGGAAGATTTGACAACTAGTTGAGAAAACTATGAAAAGTGGTCAGTAAGTTTGTTATAAAGGGTATTAAAGTTGAAAAATGTTGTGTAAAAGTAACACACGTAACGAAAGAATCACCCTTCAGCTTAGTTACTAAATGCACAACTTCGTAGTGAGAGCCACTGGTCGCCATTGAACACGGGAAACTTGAAAAAAAAAGGGGGGGGAGCACAAGAGTATAGCCTACGAGGATGCAAAACTGTTTGCAAACTATCAGGTTACGGTAAACGTTTTTTGCACGCATGCGCTTTTCGGACGCTTTCCCGTCTACAAGAAGGGCTCGGTTGCCCATAGAGCCGATTTCTCTTTGTGTGTCTAGTTAATACTACATCTAAGGCTCAATGCGAGCTCTAGTGCAGTACAAAATAATAGAGGAAAAGGTGTAAATATGGGCACCCTCTTTTGTTTCCGATTTAAAATTAATTTCAATTCGAAAAATTACAGATTTTTGTCTTTCATTAACAACTATCACAAGTATCCCAAACTCAAGAAGGCAAAACAAAGATTAATATCAATGATTTCATTTCAAAAATGACAATTTACAAAAAGCTTTAAAAAAGCACTTGGAAAAATGGAGTGTAAGTATTCCCCTTCAAAAAAGTCACCAAAAAAAGTTTTAAAACTACAAAATTGTAGACAATATATTTATTACAGGAAAAAAAAAATATTTGCAAAAACCGTCAACATTACTGGCTCTTTCAGGTCCGGCATAATCTTAGTGTGCCCACTCCTTGGCACATTACACATTTCACGTACCTGTTTCCTAATGTCTCTAGAGAACTTTCCATCACGAAAGATGCAAATAGAATCGCTTGAGAAAAAAAAAATGTTGTTTAAAAAAAAGAGGTGGTATATAATTTTGACCATTATTAAAATGGAGGCCCGTACAGATATTTACACCAACTACACATAAGAAAGATGACCACTATCATGTAACGTAAAAACTTAAGTGACTAAAGGTGTGCTTTAAAAAGTAGCTAAAGATCTCCGCTTTCCGGATATCACTGTGAAATTGTTTTTAATTAAACATAAGAACAGGAAAAGAAAACGATTTCACGTATCCCTTAAAAGTTTGAAGTCCAGAAAAATACCAATTTGCACAACAACTCACACTACATCCGCACTACTTGAAAGAATGTTTCCAGCTGCTCTCTGCTACCTTATATTAGTAAATGACACCATATGCACTCCTCGCCGTCAATGTTCAGTACCTCCCGTAGCCACTGGGGGGGGGGGGGGGATATGGGCACCCCGGGTGTCCTTATTTACACCAGTGTCCGTTTTTACACCAGTTCCTCTATACAGGAAAATTTCTAAAAGTGTAGGGCATTCCAATTTCAGACAGCTTCTAACTAAAAAAACTTCCAAATTCCAAAGGAAACTTTTGAAATTTAAGGAAAAAAAACTAATTTTGACTATACACGTTCCATTAACGAAATTTATGTAAAATGCAAATGTATACCTTTTGCGCCAAGAGTAGATCTTACAAATGCAATGCAGTTAGGCAAAAATTTTCATTGAAAATTTCATACACGTGTCGTAAATTTACAATGAGATTTTCTTTCGGTTTAAAAAAATAAACGCTAGAAGCAAAGCTAGCAAAAGCAAACTCCAGCAAAGAATTTTGTGTCTGTATAAAGTTACCGGCGGTGGCTTGAAGAGGAAACAATTTCGCGCTACATCTTGCATTTAATCTTCTACTATTTTACTTATGCAAAGAAGGTGCCGGAGAAATTTTGGAAAGTGAATAGATTTCAATATGTACAGTGATGGCGAACCTTTTGAGGTCATCATGTCGAAAATTGGAAAACCAAAGTTTAACAATGTAACAACGTTGCCATGTCACATGTAGATATATAACTTTTTGATATGTGCACTAACTCTATTGTGAAAAGTTATAGTTGTGATATTTTAATAAGAAAATCTTCTAATACAGAAATTTTGATTTGATACTTATATTTTAATTTACATTATAAAATGAAAACGATAACTAAATGGTACCAGAAATTGAAATTCTATCCAATTAGTACAAAAATGGATCAGCTTAAATATTGATCTTAAAAAAAAAACTAAGGGGTACCACCATCTGCTCGCAGATGCTCCTCAACCTCCGAAGGTGCCTCGTAACCTTATTTGGTTCCCCAAGAATTAAATCAATTTTTAGTAGGTTTTTGATTGAAATATGCGTTACGTTAAGAAAAAGAATAAAAGTCCCGATCCCCTTCCCGTAGCAAAAAGACTTTCATTTAAGTACCCAATAGAATTAGAGCAATCTGAAAATCCCATTCGAAGGAAAAAGAATTCGTTTGAAAACGAATTTCAAAAAGAAAGAGGTGCTTGGAAGTGCACATCTCCGGGGTTCAAACTATACATTATAATATTTTTGGATTTTTATTTATAAACTCGTGGTACCCACACGGCATTGCCCGTAATAGAAAAATTAAAAGGTCTTTTGGTTCGCCTGTATATTTACAAATAATGTATGGTGAATTTTCTCGCCAATTGGCTTGTACCCATAATACGGTTCCACGTTATGACAATTTCGTAATTTACTCGTCCATCTTATGATAATTTTGTTCTTAAAATTGGAATAGAAAAAGAACCACATCGAATTTTCGAAAAATCGCTTCGAGGTGCACACCCCCATGCTACAAACTAACGTTGTGCCAAATTTCATGAAAATCGGCCGAAGGTCTAGGCGCTATGCGCGTCACAGAGATCCAGAGATCCAGACATCCTCCGGACAGAGAGACTTTCAGCTTTATTATTAGTAAAGATGATTTTAAATTACAATTGGAGGATTCGGTGGGTCACATGCTATCTGCGGGACATAGATTTAATATTGATGGTGCAGAACTTCTTCAGATTCTAAACTGCGTGTGTGTAGTGCAATTATCTACCTACATCAATTTCATGGGGAAATAAATAGGGTCTTTCCATTTATTACAGTCTCTGGGGAAGGGGAGAAAACACGCTATGGTAAAAGGAAACATGATTTCAATTGCTGAAAAACAGTCCTAACATCAAATGTTTCATAGCCAGTTACTCTCGGAGAGCGAAGTTTTATACTCAATGCAAAAAGTAATGGGATTCAACTCATTCAAAAATGAAAAGGAAGAATCTAAAGTTGAAACATTGAAACTCCACGCAATTTTCATTTCAAGTTTTACATTACAAATTGTTTCGCTCAATTTATCAATAGTTTCGAAAAATGCTATTAAGAGAGGGCCACCGACAGCCAAGGCGAGCCCCAAGTCGGTTTGCCCCCCCCCCCCTCGATTACAAGCTGGGTCTTCTCAAGGGACCATTCCCTAGTTTCCTACTAAGCTGGCGTAGCCTCTCGTCGACCCTGAGCAGAGATTGTATTTCCAGTTTTTCAAATTCAAAGTGGCTGACACAGTTATGAACTCAAACAGCTATTTAAAAAAAAAGTAAAAATGTAATGACAATCATTATTTATTGCATTTAATATTAAAACAAATAGCATTGCATAGTTGAATTAAATTGAGTGAAGAATACACAAATCAAGTAATCCATTATATTTTGGTAAAACAAAAAATGTTAAGGCTATTCAGTTTGTTTTGACAGTTTGCTATTGTACCAGAAGGCTGAACAAAATTTAACGACGAAAGAAAAATCTAAAAAATGTAAAAAAAAAAAAAAAAGATATAAAAGATATATAAAGCGACGAAAAATGTATTTACCAAACTTCCGTTCCGTGTCACGCTTTGTTTTCCTTATCAAAAGTGTCAAAGGCAGAATTTTGTGATGGAATGCAAAGCCTTCCATCACAAGATGGTGCAAAAATCAATCTAGCTTGCATTTAAGCAATGTATTTTAACGGGATTTTTTAAAAAAAAATATCTCCAGAAAAAAATAAGTAATATATTTTAGTTTGAGAAAAAAAATCAAAGAAAATATTATTTAAGCTTTTACAGTTAAAGTTTTCGAGCATTGTTCCCATTCCCATTGGTTTTTTACTGGTTTATAATTTTCTTATTGGTTATTCGGTTAACCTCCTTCTGTTAAATCACTTTTTAAGCTTTTTGCTGTTGTGCTTCGTTGTTTTTTCTCGGATGTCCTTTCATCAACAAGCATACTTCCCTTGTAACCCCAAAGCACGTGTCTCAGCAGATTTGAGCAATTTAAAGCTGTGTGATTCTCCAAAAACATTGACATTTTCCAATCACATTTTTTTAAAAATAAAAATGCTGGAAAAAAAAAGAAAAAAAATCATACTTACTCTTTGCTAGGAGCTTATTAAAAGAAAAATAAAGGGGACTCACTTTAACTATGCTACACCCTCAAAAGAGAAATCAAATTTTCATACAGCAAGAGACTGACAAGCAGCACCGGGAGAATTACAAAATAAATTTCTTCATGGGTTGTCTAAAATGTAACTATAGTAATAAAGAAATAACTGAAGCCTAAATCAAAAGGTATGGTTATTAAATGACAAAACGAAATTTATGTAAAACCTCCCTTAACGGACACCCCCAATTTCTTCGAGTACAAGTCCCACATAGGTTTTTCCATATTATTCACTCTGAATAGCTTACAGTTCGAATAACGGACATTTATTTCAACAAAAAAAAAAGAAAAAAAAATCGAATGCTACGTTAAAACTTTCTTTAAGTTACTCATACACAGTATGATAAAATTTACAAGAAGAAAAGTTACCTTCGAATTGTTTTATGGTTCATGAAATACAAACATAAAACAAAAAGAGAATCAGCAATATTCATAACAAATAGTTTACTTTTAATAAAGCAACTACGAAATTTATAGAAACTTCACTAACCTATTCGAGCAACATTTAGATAAACAAATGTCTAACCAATAAATCTCTTTTGGAACGATTCGTGTGAATAACAACAAAAAATATTAAATAAATAGAATTATTCCACTGATACATTTTTTATTTATCGTTTGCCAAATTTAAGTTTCTTTTTTTCAATCAATCTTATTTTCCATCTAATGTATTGGAAATCAATCCTTCTATTATACGGGATACAGTACCAGTGCTTGAGAAATAACGCTAGGAGAGTGATTCTTTTTAGGACAGGAGTATGACTTTTTTTAGGACAGGAGTATGACATTTTCCATACAATTTGCCTTTTGAGTAAGTCCAGGATTTTAATTAAGGTAACTAATGTTATTTTTCGATTCTAACCTCTTAATTCAACTATACACTATGATTAGAATTATGTATTATTTTTCTTTTATTTAACACAGAAATTTTGTCCATGAGAATACACAGCAAAAATGTTTCGTACCCATTTTTGAATTTCAAAGTTTTAGTAAGAACAGCAGACAAATCATATGAACTTAATACTCAAGGAATCTAACAAAATGGTGATAATAAACAGTGTTGTAACACAGCAAATCAAAAATACCTTTTTTTAATCTATAATAATTGAACTCATTCCTAGGAAAGGAGAATGACATGAAACCTGGGGACAAAATTTAAAACGATGTACATTGATGATTTAAATAATTTAATTTATTTAAAGAATGCTATTTTACACTTTTAAGAATGCTTAATTTTTTACTACAAATTGAATTTGAGGAATGTTCATATAAAATTTTTAAATAATTTAAGTCCATTTGAAAAACGGCTGCGGACACGCCAAAAGTGTGACTTTCTGGTTATTTAAAAAATTTTGCAGAAAAATCTAAATGAATTATTGTTTTAATAAGAGTAGAATAACATCAGATAAGTTGTTTCTAACTATTAAAAAAATGAAAACAATTTCTGAGTTAAACAATTTTTGTGTTAGACTACTGGGACATGATATTGTTAGAATTTTGGAGAATCACTTACCTGTACTAGCTGCATTGACCAGTTTTGCGCGGTCTGCCTCGAAAATAAAAGTTATATCAGGTGACGCGTGTTCAATTATCAAGTTTGAACAAAACAAAATCCGGTGCGAAAAAATAACCAAAAAGTAAACATTTTAAATCCCTTGATTACAGGAAAAGCCTTTAAAACAAAAGCCAGAATTTTATTTTTTCATATTCGAGGGAAAAAAATTGCAACAGATCTTTCATTTAATGATTTTCTTCATGCTACTACAAATTTTAATAAAAGTATTGTTACGGAAAATTGAGATGAAACACTGAATAATAATTTGAATACAAGAAAGCCTTCGAAAAATAGGGATTTTATTTCAAAATCTAAGTGTCATAATTAATAGTTTTTAAATGATATCTCCACTAATTATTATCGGAGGATTATGTTAAATAGCCAAACATAAAGCCGGGAAGATTACGAATTCATCGATACCTGGTTCGATGGTCAGTTCACTGTCGTTCGGGAGAAATAACCTGGACATACAAGCATAAACATAGTTACATGCATAGGTACTTGCGTTCAGTTTTTAATAATATAAGATATTTTCCTTTACATTTTAGGTTATTTATGCTAAAATAAGCATTAAAACACCTGTAGAAACTCAAAGTTCTGACAGAGAATTGGAGGGAAAATTTTGGTTGCAAGTTAACCGTATTTGCGCACACAGTTTAAAATATCTTAAGACCTTTAACCTCCAAAATGTTCGTTTTTCTGGAAAAAAAAAATTTAAGTTATGTACATGTCTGATTCTGAAAAATTTGATAATTTTATTACCATAGGCAAAAAACTGCTCGAGTTATCTTTTTAAAACAAAGTAGCGAGAATACTGTCAACAGAAGCTGTTTAAAACTCTTTCTCAGAAGTCTGTTTTTCGTTTTTCGTGCACAATATGTCGAAATGTTTTTTACATATCGTCTCCGGAGGCGAAGATATTTTCATAAAACTCTTTATGTATGTTCTCCTAGCCTATTTTACTTAACAATCAGACATTTTTTTAAAAATATTTTCTCCCAAAATTTTGGTAAATTTTGCTATTATTTTTAAAACTAGAAAAGCGCCCGTCAAGGTATGACGTGTGAAAATTTGCTTTTACATTTGAACGAAGCCATTGTCTGTTTAGTGATATTTTGATGATTGAAATTACACTGTAAAAACGATTCAGAAACATTCCTGGAAAATAATGGGCAGCTGATGTGCCTAATTTCTGCCAGTAACGGAACTTGCAAAAAACAGGAACGTTTTCTGCTAAAATTCAGTAACCTTCCTTAAATTATCCCGGAAGCTTCCTGAAAAATTCAGAAATCTTCCCGTTAGAAGCCAGTCGCGTCTCTGAAACTTTAGATTAAACTTAGGAATGTGTAATATAATAGCTCGGAATCTTCCTGATTTACCAAGGTAGTTCCAAGAGCATTATTGGAAACATGGCCAAAGCTAAGCCAGAATTGCAAGTAGATGACGAGAATTTTACCCGCCTGCAATTCTTGCAAAGCAAAGTAGTCCACACTCATTCGCTCCCTTTGGTAGCTTTATTGGCATGGACAGGCCGTAATTGAACTGAAGCCGATGCACTTTATAAATACGTTCAGTTAATCTTTAAACTGGGAGGCTAAAATTGTTTTTGAAAACAGTGAAAAGTCTGCATTCGTGCGACTTGTAGCAATTCAGGAAACTTTTTGACACGAATACTTGATTTTTCCAGGAAGTGGGTAAAAACCATTATAATCCCGAAACGTAACTCGAAAATACTCAGTAACGTTTCGGAATTTTTTTACAGTGTATAACCCTAACTCCAGTGGATTAACCCTAAACCCCAGAAGGTAGCGTTCATTGTTGACCGTTTTTTCGTTTCTTTATTCCCCTCAAATGACACAGTCTTGTCAGTAAAACTGTTCAGTTGCCGGATCGAGTTTAGCTTTGTCACAATAAAGCCTTTCCTTGCATAATAAACATTACTAATACACATTATCAAATTATCATGCCCTGGCGCAAGTTTCATTGTTGAAACACGCGGGTTAATCGATCACCGGCTATTATTTACATGATGATTTCTTGACAAAATGGATAAATTTTTTTCAATTGAAATTTAGGTTCAGGTTCCAAGGGAAGTATATGACAATACTCTAAAATTTTATATTTGTATTATACATGCATTTTACAGTAAGAGAGAGTGCACGCTGATAGATGTTATTTTTCGAACTTAAGAAAAAAGTAAATATCATTATTATTTTTCCCTATAATAAACTCGTACTGTAGAAATTGTACTATATGTTTTTCTTATAGGATTTCAGCTTTCATATAAAACTAGAACTGTAATCATTGTTTGTGTTGAAATTTTGTTGCACGCATTTAAATAATTTGCATTTGTCGCGTCGCATCAACATTTTAAGTCCTGAGTCCTCATTAAAAAAAAAAAAAAAAACGAAACAAGGTGGAATTAAGAGACAGGATTTTTCCTTAATTGGTAGCTGTCGGAGAACTTAACAGCTGAGTTTGATGAAAGGCAAAACCCTGAAAAAATAAGTCACTTGAAACATGCTGTTAAGTTTAGAAATTTCCCTTGGAAAAACTATTTTTTCTTTTTAAAAGCTTAGTTTTTATGTGAGAAACTCTTTCCAATTATAGCTCATGACTTAAAATCTTTTCCAGTTTTTGTTGCTACATTTTGCACTTTTTGTTTTTGCATTTGCAGTATGATTTAACTTTGATTCCCGCTTCTAGTTAATGGGCTTTAATAAGACATACAAATATGTTGTGAGAAAACGAGTTGCATTTCTTGGACTTTTTTTTTTCTTCTTCTTTTTCTTTTGCTTTTTACTTTTAGTTTAGTTTTCCTATGCTTACGCTCTTACATATTGAGATATTGTGTCTGAAAATAAAAATTCCTCTTAAAACTTCTTGCTACATGGGTTTCACTATAACATAAAGTCTAACACGTTGAAAAAATCAGTTTCACATATTTTTTCTCTAAAAGTTAGTACAGTTTTCTGTTAATTAGTGTAATTCTGTAAGGACCGTTTCCAGAGATTTAAAAGATCATTTGAAATTCTTTGATGTAAAATAAACTCCTTTAGTTCTGTATGAACTGAGCACGGCATTGGTTTCAGTTAACTATCTGGAACATAGAAAACTTGTCCATTTATCTAAATTATTATTATTATTTATTTTTTGAATAGGCGTTCAAAAAAATATGGACGAAACGTAGAAAAACAAATTCCTCTAGGAAACAGAAAGTATTGTTTTAGAACAGATTGTGTTTGAACAGGACTTCTTCGTTATTTTAAGTATTACTGAAAATTTAAATAAGAAATTTTACGTATCTTCCAAAATTGTGAACAATAGTCTGTTCTGTTTGGACATATTTGCATAGAAATGTTTTTAATAAATGCATGTGAAAATCTATTACTAGTACTACAGCTCGACCACCGACTAGAGGGAAAGGCAAACATCCGGTTTACTGGCGGAAACGGACTCATCGATTAGTTTTCAAGGATGTCAGCTTTTTCAGATTATGCTATCCTCTAAATTAAGCAGAATTTCACTCAAATGAGTGGAAAACGCACATTAAATTTTTACTCTTCTTCCTCATTCAGATAGACTCGTCTTAACTGGACGTTTGCCAAATTCGTATAACCCATGACCAGACTGTACCAGGAGTATGGATCATCATAAGTCTTCTAGCCAAAAACAGGAAATGAAAGAAGACAGAAAAATAATATATATATATATATATATATTAGAGTGGTCCTTATTTATAATGGGAAATTTTTTTTTCGGAATTCAACAAGTGACGCCCCCTAGTTTTGTGACACTATAATAAAAAATAACGTGTGCAAAATTTGAACTCGATCGGTCAATAATAACACGTGCCCCTAGGCCATTGAATTTTAACACTTTTGATAATTTTCTCATAAATCTTCGAAATTTTACTTCAGACCCAGTACATCGTTTCTCCTAGGTCTGCAAAATATTTTTACAGTGAGGTAGCACTAAAATTAATCTTTATAATTACTTTATATCATGTAAGGATTTTACATTGAATAAGAATGAAATAATGCTTTAGAAACTTTCCTTAATCGTACCCTTTTCTCAATGTATCTCGATATTGTGTATTTTTTTCCGATAGTCTTGGACGGTCTGTAAAATAAATTGTTTTTGTGATTCATATTTGGTAAATTAGTTGCAAAATTCTTCGATTAATATTGTGCTCCTCTTTCAGTTGTATCATTCACAATTTTCAGTATTTTAACGATCTTTCTTCCCTTTAAAGAGTTTCCTTCATTTTGCCGCGAATCAGGATCAAATGGAAAAAAATATTTTAGTATTTGTAACTTATCAAAACGTTTTATTGACTCGTAATTGATTCTATGAAGAGGAAGATCTTTTCCAAGAAAGTATTCCAAATCATCTACAGTTATCTGAAATTTGTTAAACAGTCATCAGACACGTCTTTCTTATCACAAGCATTTTTTGGACTAGTGTTTTCATATCTTCAAAGTTAATTCCTTCATCCAATACGGACAAAGCTACCAGTTTATCCCCTGAATACCAGAAGTGATTTATAAATTTTCCAATCACTGCTTCTGCTGCATGTTTGTCGTCATTTTGTACGCTGTTAGTTTTTCAGACATATTATATTATTCAAAGAAGCCTCGATTGGGTTGCTGTGAAAAACCATATCTTCATACAGCATTTAATTGTAAAACAGCTTTGTAAAACAGCATTGAATGACTTTCTTTTCATGTAAGGTCAATTTAAATTGTTTCCTAAACATAAAAATTTTTAAACAAAAATTTTTTTTTCCACTTATGCGACTCAGGGATAAGATCCAAGTTGCCGAAAACATATCCCTGTAGGAGGAAATTCACCAGAAAATATTATTACAAGTTATGAGAATTATTTGTGATCTTTCTCAATTCCGCTTTTTACGAACAATAAATAATATGTCATCAACTTCGTCTTTTAGAATTTAAGTGGTATGTGTACTTGATTGAAATGTTATGAATGATGGAGATCTTTCCACAAACTTTTGAAGCGCTTAAATAATTGAATATCTGATCTAGAACCAAGAAAGGCAAGAACTTCTTTAAGGACACTCTGTTCAGTACGATTTCAAGTGCATGATGATGGCAATCCTAATGTAATATATCACCGTTCAGTTTTTGCTCTAAAAAATTGCATGCACAATTCATTGGTATTGCAAGTCGTTGTATCAAACACTACAGCTAGAACAGTTAGTAATAAAGAGCTATCATATAAGATATCATAAGCAACTGAAGAAATATCTAAGGAATTCCGTGTAGCTTTTCAATATTAGGACCTGAAGCTATCACGGTAATCCTGTCGGCGTTCTTTTTCCAGTTACATCAGGATGTAATTTTGTATCCCAGTGAATAACTACAAACTCTAAATTTAAATTCATGAAATTTAATTTTATCTCTCGGAGATTTTTTCTTTCTCTCTTAAGGAATGTACCATTGATCACTAGGTCATTTGGATTCAAATTTACTGCATCTGTATAGGCTGTAAATAAATGAACATCTTTATCCCTAATGTGGCATTTGTCTAACAGCGATGAAAGGCGAGCAGATATCAATAGTAGTCAAGCTTTTTTGCATTGAGGTAGATCAGCTGTAGAAAACAAAAGTTCAACAGTTTAGGATAGATATCCATTTCGGTTTCTAAATCCTGTGAATCGCAAGAATTCGATGATAATAAAGGACTATGTATTGAAGTAGAAGAAAATTACTTTAAAGTATAGATTTCTACATTGTTCTGATCTGGATATTTTTTTTAATTTATATTTTAGCTATGTAAAATACAGTATATTTTTATGTTAGGAGTAATCGAGGATTTTTCGAAATTTATATTTTAAAAATTAAAAATTGCATAAGCATTTAGGTATGTTTATAACTAAAGAACAGCGAATTAAACTATAATTGCAATTACTTATATTTATATCATTGAAACCTTGCGACTCTATTTGCCACACCTATTACATACACAGGAAGTTTTGTAAATCATCACCTCCAAAGCCAGGAGGAGGCAATTTGTTGCTGTCAAAGATCATTCATTAGTGGCCTAGGCAATTCATTAATGGCCTATAGAATCCCTTGTTGGTGGGAAGAAACGATCCCCGGCTGCTTGGTTCGAACAAGAGCAGAAGAGCGGTACGCTTGGCCCAAGGCCATTGGTGTACATGTACCCTCCGTAACATGTTAAATTTTACAGAATGAAGGTGGGAGAATGGTCGGTCTAGAAGTAGCAGCACCTATTGAGGTTCAAAATTACTTTAAATATAAAACGTTAAAATTATTTTTACATAAAAATGAGAAAATTCGCAATTTTTTCTTCGAAACTCAAAAAAGGGGACCCTAGGGGCACGTGTTAATATTCATGGATAGACTTAAAATTTTTCAGGGATCATTTATTTGTATAATGGAACAAATTGAGGGGGCGTCGCGTAACTGCAACTTCAAAAATAAGGACCACCCTAATATATATATCTATATATATATATATATATATATATATATATATATATATATATATATATATATATATATATATATATATATATATATATATATATATATATATATATATATATATATATATATGGGGGAAGGATTCCGTCAATTTACCACATAACAATTTTCGATATTTTTAGAAAGGAAATCCCACTCAAATTTCACGTTAATTACATGAACAATTTCTCAGTATTTCTCTTTTAATAATAATATTCACTTTCATGATAAATATACACAATAAAGAATGAAAATTAAAAATAAATATTTTAGCATTTGGTCCATTAATGGCTACCGGTTGCTATGGATGGACCATCGAGTTTTCATCGATGGACCACATTCTCAAATTGAAAAATCAATGCAAAACTTACAAATATCTATAACAGGTGATCAATAAACACTATAAATAACAATAAGTTATAGAAAAATAGATTTATATATTCTAAAATATTTAATATTCGAATAAGATGAACATTAAAAAGAACCAGCACTCACAAAACACACAACTGTTGATATCACTTGATATATTTTCCCAACCTGTGCAGCACTCTTCTTAGTTAATATCTTTTCAACCTCTTTTGAACTGTTGAGAATTTTGTTAAATCGATTTTGAAAATTTTCGTTTGACACAAAATTGTACTTGCTCTCTAAAATGTCAGAAAACATTTTTGACCATTTTATTACTGAAACCAGAAGCTTAAGTCTCAAACTATCAGAGACTCTTGTACTAACAGACTTTTTGTCTTAATTAAATCTAAGGGACATGTTATTTTCCTCGGCCTCTTGAAAGACCAATTCCTCCAATTTTTCCGACGTAATTCCAAAAACTTTTTCTCTAGTTTCAAAATATGATTTACTAATCATAATCATATTTCGGAGGGATTTTTTCCTAAATTTTTAATAAGTGACTAAGGTAACAACAAACCGGTATTTACCTTCCATGCGACTCTTTAAAATTGCTTTTAGGACTCGATATTGTCGGCAGACTTCGTTTAGGTCCATGCCAACAATTTTTGTAAGCTGCTGTAGCACCTTACTTGCTCTCACTTGTCCACTGGCCATATTTTACTAATTTTTGCATTTTTTTTAACAGCAAAAGTATTTGAAACTGTATGACTATGCTTTAAATTTTTAATCAGTTTTATAAAAAAAATTTGCCTTGAAATTATAATGAAGTATAACAGTTTTCATAATTACTGAGATTTTTTTCAGTGTCATATTTATTTTAAAACAATTGAAAAATTTTCAAAGGTAATTGAGCTGAAGTTAAGGCAATTTTTGAGAATTTCCATGAATAATAAACTCTGTCAGGTGGTCCATTCATGGAGACACCTAGTGGTCCAATGATAGCAACTGCGTTATTTCGAATATTCTTATAGGTGTCGCTGCTGTGACAAATCATGATGATGAAACATGAAGTATGGGGAATTGTACTTGAAAAAGCACTCTTTTAAGGCTGTTCACGTTTAGATGATCAGTGATATTCAAAGCATCTTATAACTAAATAAAAACTCAATAATTAGGAAGAAAATGATAGAAATCTTTTCTGTCCGATAATCAATACGATTAAAATATTTTAGTTACTTGATGACTCTACAGTAGACTGTTTTCAGACAAAGGAAGGTACTAAAACCGATTACGCGCCTGCAAAATCTGATACGGAAAATATCTTCGCGGTCTAGTCATGGAACCGGTTCATTGACGGCAACCTTCCCCTATATATACATATATATATATATATATATATATATATATATATATATATATATATATATATATATATATATATATAGAGAGAGAGAGAGAGAGAGAGAGAGAGAGAGAGTTTGCAATTCGCAATTCAGGAGCTCGAACGCGCTTCCTTGTAGTGATTTAGTAAACTAAGAAAAGATGTAAAACACTCCGTTCCACGTTTTCTCACCTGCGACTAGATAGACCACAATATCCGCAGGACTTAAATAATTCATTACAAAAGAATTAAAACACACACACACAGACATACAAACGCAAAGAGAAATAACTATCATTCACCGAGCTTAAAAGCAAGTTATACATAACGTCGCTTGTTTGTTTTATCTCTTTCAGCCGCCATCAGCCAGACTGCAACGCCTCCTATAGTTTATTGGAATTACGAATATAATGCCAACAGTTACTTAAAACATTCCATTTCTCCTTCGGCGTAAAACCTAGGCTTCAAACAGTTTATGATGTTAATGGAATTTCAAAAGAATAATAATGAAAAAACCTAAAACACGATGAAAAATTACTGTTATTCTCTAAGCTTAAACGTTGGTAATACATTAACAGATTTGTTGGTTTTACCTTCTTCAGCTGCTAATAACTAGCGACTGCGGTGCCTCCTATAGTTTATTTTGAATAACAAATTATGTTTTCCAGCAATGTTGGCTTTTCCATCAGAGCTTTTAATATGGGATAGTAAAAATGCAAAAACAAAATTTATTTTCATGCATTTTTGAAGCTAATAACTTGTCATAAATTGGTTCTGGTTAAAGTACAATTTCTTAAAAGCTTGGCAACGATAATACTTCGGATTCTTTCAAACCATATTTTAACTAATGAATAAATTCTTTCAGAAATTGAATTTTAAATAGTTGTGGTGCTGTGTTTGCTTTTAAATACTTTCTAAACATTTCTCAACTTTCTGAAAATCTATTGTATGCTCCTAATTATAAACGCATTCTTAAATAAATGTTGTTTCTCAGGAAGCTGGATAACGAACCTTATTAAATTTGTCACGAAAAGTCGTTATTTTTTTGCGGAAAAGAAAAATGAATAATGGCTAAACTTTTCGGTTTATCTTTTCCAAAAATGATATCTAAAAGCTGTTCACAAAATTTTATTGTCTTACTCAGCCTTAAATAAAATATGTCATATCGATTTTTGCTCAAGCGGGAAAACTTTAATGCTATTCCGTATGGAGTAAAATAGAAAAACAAAAAAACTGTTTTTAATGCTCTAGTTTTTGATTACTTGTAGTTGTTTATTCTTTGCTTTTATCAAAAACTTCTGTAAACGCTAAAAGGAATGTAAGAAAACATTCTATAAAGACATAAAGACGATAATGAACATAGAAAATTATTTTTTTACATTGCCCAAGCAATTTAGTATTTAATCTGCTGTTAGTTTATTCATCCACAGATAAAGGATTTCTGAATTTCTTTTTAGCTTCCCGTTTACTGCCATTATCTGCAAAATTTCTGCACCGGAAAATGTTTAATTAAAATTACACCTTGCTGTTGAAACTTCAAATTTTATTATGGCAAATGTACATTCTTCCGTTCCTTTTTTTCCCTTCTTTCTTTATTTTTATTTTTTCTCCTTTCTTTCTTTCTTGTAATTTTTTATTTAAAAGAAAATAGTTAACAGCCGTTAGAAAGGGGGGGGAACTATATACATGACAGCAGCACATGCACAGAACAAGACTTAGGTTTGTAATATATTTTGCGCATTTCTATTTTCTCCTGTATCAAAGTTGTCCGACAGACCATGGCAACCTGCAATTGGCCTGCCCTCGCGCTCCTTTAACGGCTGTCCAAAGGAGAGATACACTGTTAAAACCAGGAGTGCCAGGGGTCAGGGGTAGAGAATTTCACCCTAGGGTGAAAAAACGGTGTATCAGGGTGCAACGGAGGCTAGAAAGTGTATAGGATGTATAGGGAATAGGAGGGCGACTCGCTGGAACATGCACTCTGATCTATCTTCCAACAACTTCAATTTCAATGGTGAATAAAGGAAGATAAAAACCGAAATTTACTTTCACATTGAATGAAGTAGAAAACTGAAAAATTCGTGGATTAATCTTCGAAATCTCGCGTAAGTAAAGGCATTTGATCATATTGTAGCTCTTAGGGCTTTCAAACATATTTAAAAGTAAAATAAGAAAAACAACGTGAAAAAAAGCACAAACTTGCCAATTACAGCAGACACGTGTTTCGGCGTTACAGGAAACGTGTTTTTCAATACAAAAAGTAATAAACTTATGGATGAAAAGACATCCGAAAAAAGCTTTTGTCAGATGTAACGCCGAAACACGTGTTTGCTGTAATTGGCAAATTTGTGCCTTTTTTAACGTTGTTTTTCTTATTTTACGGTTCAGCACAAAGGTATTTATTTATCTTACATTTAAAAGTGTTAAAAGTATGTTGACAACTGCTTATTGTTCGTTTACCTTATTAAACGTCTTGTTATTTATATCCTGCAAAACCGTTAGCTAAAACTATCTATCAGTACTATCTTGAACAACAACAACATTAAAAATAGTATGTTGTGGCCATCACGAAACTTTCTTCTATATTTTTCCTTTTTCTGATCCCTCCCCATGCTTGACGAGGAAGCAATATTCCTAACAAAAACAAAATTACACATGCAAAAACTTGACGACCATCCCAATGTCTGAATTATTGTAAAAACAAAACAAAGATCGAAAATTGAAAGTTACTTTAAAAGCCTTACTTGAATTAATTACAAATATTTTATTTTTTAACAAACATAGGATGGCAACAGTTAAAAATTTTAAATCATTGATATAATATTTCCGATCATCAAAATTTCAACCCCAGTTAGGTTTTTCCACAGATATTTTCGTGAATCCATTCTCCATGTCTGAACTACGTCTTTCGATTGCCTCTTTGAAGGACAAAAAGTCACCTGGTGAAGATGGAATACATCCAGAATTTTTAAGGCACCTTGGCCCTAACGCATTGCAGACAATTTTAAAAATATTTAATGAATCTTGGAGAACAGGTATAGTACCTTCACAATGGAGAAAAGCATTGATTATTCCAATTTTAAAAAAGGACAAGGATCCAAATGATTTGAAAAACTACCGCCCGATTTCCCTCACTAGTGTACTCGGTAAGACGATGGAGAGAATGGTTTTTAATAGACTTAATTGGTACCTTGAAAGTAAGGGATTACTTGCTGATGAACAAGCAGGTTTTAGAGTACATAGATCTACAAACCAGCAGGTGGCTCTATTGAGTCAAGATGTAAAAGATGCTCTAGATCGAAGCAACTATTTAACTGCAGTTTTTGTCGATTTTAGATCTGCATATGATTTGGTTTGGAAGGAAAAACTATTTCTTAAGTTAAAAAATTTGAACGTCCATTCGAATATGTTTAATTGGTTATTCACCTTTATCAATCAACGTTTGTGTAGGGTAAGATGTGGAACTGACTTTTCAAAATACAAATTACTTCATACTGGATTGCCTCAGGGAGCAATTTTGAGTTGCATTTTGTTCAACATTTACATCAATGATTTGATCCAGTCGATTAAATCTATTCCAGGTATTAAATGCCTTCTTTTTGCTGATGATTTGGTCATATGGACTGAAACTAAAAAACGCAATGGAGTCAAGAACATTGAGGAGACACTTAACAGAGCTATGGGGGCATTGTCCAGTTGGTGTGATAATAATAACATGTTTTTAAATGCTTCAAAGTCAGCTGTTCAGACGTTTTCGCTTGCACATAAGAAAATAAAACCTGAAATAAAATTTAAACAGGATATTATATCCCATACTGATGAATATGATTATTTGGGAGTAACTTTTGACAGCAAGCTTAATTGGAAATCCCACGTTGAGAAGACTTGAAAAGGTATGCAGACGTTTAAACGTATTGAAACGCCTAGCGGGCTGCAAATGGGGCTGTAGTCGTAATACGCTTGAAATTACCTATAGGACGTTTGTTCTCCCATTAATGAGCTATTGCTGTGAGGTACTGAGCACTGCATCAAAACATGTCCTGAACAGAGTTGAAACTATACATAACCAAGCACTCCGCCTAATAACAGGAGCCGTGAAATCAACACCACTGGATGCATTGTTTTTATTTACTAACTTCAGATCAATGAAATCATACATAGAGGAGAAAACTCTACTTTTATTTGAAAAAAATGCAAAGAATACCATTTAGAAACGAATGGAAACCGGAGTTGCACCCGAGATCTCTCAAAACGCAAAAGGGGTTTGTGCAGTTTGCGCTTGATACAAAACGAATGTATGACATCAATTCTAACCTACAGTCGCTCCCTTTACCAACAAACCCATGCGAATACGAACCAGTGAATTATGATTTAAATTTGATACAGCCTGTTTTAAAGAGTGAGACTGACCAAGTAGTTCTTAGGGCCATTGCTCTGGAGACGATTTACACCAAATACCCCGAAAGTGAATGGATACATATATATACCGATGGGTCAAGAGTAGCAGACCATATAAATGCAGGTGCAGGCGTCTACAGTGAGCACTTTTCTTTTTCTATTCCTGTTGGAAAATATGCCTCTGCATTCGATGGAGAGGTAAAAGCTATACACCTGGCTTTAGATCAGTTGAAATACCGTGATTTTAAACTTAAGGGATGCGTTGTCCTATCGGATTCTCAAGCGGCTATTGAGGCGATAGCATCGATAAAGAGCTGCAAATCGCAGGAAATTTCTGAATGTCGCAGTTTCATTAACGATCTGGTGCAGCAGAATATAGAAGTGGTGTTGCAGTGGATCCCTGCACACTGTGGGATTAGAGGAAATGAGCTTGCTGATGCTCTGGCCAAGAGGGGGTCTGCTATTATTCAACTACCAAATGAGCCAGTCTCATTCAATGCAATAAAGTTATATATGAGGAAAAAATCAAGAGTTTTTTTTTTGGCAAGACCTAAAAGCTAGAAGCAACCACAAAGCTTGGTTTATAAACCGTGATCTTGTCCCTTCAGCACCAAGAGCAGAGTCAGTGGCTTTGTTTCGACTTTTAACTGGCCATGACTGTTTACCAAAACATCTTTACCGCTTAAGGATTGTGAAGAGTCCCAATTGTCCCCTTTGCAATTCAAACGAAGAAATGGACATTCGTCACCTGCACACTTGCACCCAGCTTTCCAGACGTAGCCTGTGTGACCGTTATTGGGAAGCAAGAGAGCGTATCGGCAGCTAAATATTTCACCCTATTGTTTCTGTATTTTTCCTTGTTCTGTGTATTGTGTTTGTTTTTGCTATTTTGTTCTTTGTAACCTTTTCTTCCTGCCAGCCATTGGAAATAAAAAAAAAAAAAAAAAATATTTCCGATCATTTCCATACAATTAAAATCACGAGAAATACGCAGACGACAATCTATTACGATTTATCTTTCTTATTGTTGCATTAATAAAACTATTTTTATTCGCAAAAAAAAAAAAAAAAAATCAACACCTCTTGGAGCGATTGGAGTCAAAATTAAAGCAAAGCCTGTTTACGTATGGATTCACATATATTCCAAATTTCAACCAGAACGTAGAATTACTTCTTGAGATAGGGCACTCACAATGGAAAAAAAGAACGGGCGATTGCGCTACCCCCTTTTTAGCTGTTGACACCAAAATGAAATCAGCTCTTATACCTACTAAGGGCTACTTGTCAAAAAATTTTTGTTTGATTCCGTTCGTTATTTCTTGAGATACAGCAGTAACAATTGACGACAAAAAACGTTCTATAACTCAACCCCCGTTTGAGCTATTGACACCAAAATTGAATCAGCAACTGCTCCTGTTAGGGGCAACATATGGACCAAATTTTGTTTGATTCCGCCAGTTACTTCCTGAGAAATAGCAAGCACGCGTAACTCAAAAAACGTCCCATTGCTCCACCCCCCCCCCCTTTGCACGAATCCAATACTTTCTTCTATATATTAGATATAGAAGAAAGTAATAAAAACGTTTAAATCAGCTGATAATTGAATAGCTAATTCCGGAATAAAAATGCATCGACGTGAGCAGATAATACCAAGTGTCTATTTCTTCTCAATGAAGTAACTACGTAGAGGAAACGAACAGAGAAGCAAAGGCGGGAAAAAAAGAAAAAAAAACGGTTTGAAAAGAAATCTCTCTCATTGTTTGACCCATGACTTTCACATTGTGTTTTGGTTAAAGTATTTTTTTTTTCATTTTTTTTTTATTTTTATTTATTTATTTATTTATTTATTTTTTGCGTTATTGCATGAAGCAGATGTAGAATCTACTCTTGTTTTTATTTTTAATCTGACAAAAAGCTTGACATTGAAAAGAAGGGCTTTTAGATTATTTATCTTGTATGCATTAGGATACTCAAATGTCGAATCTCATAGTAAGTATTGATATGTTACTCTCGATTAAAACTTTAAACGTTTATGAAACGCTTTTATTTCCCCATGATTCTAATGTCACTTAATATTTTTGGTTGTTCCATCAAATGATTGATAAATACCTACCCTCTTCATTTTCGGTACAGATCATGCTGTAGTAGATGTCAACAACATATTAATTACTGAGGAATCCAAGTGGATATACGAAAGTTAGTGCACGAACAGAAAAATTAAAGTCATGAACACTTCTAAACTATGTTGGAAAGTCTTAAACGCAATCAAATGCCTTAAATTACAAGTTTTAATATCAGAACTTATTTCAATGGGGAAAATGTATCAAGACTTCGTATATATAAATCCAAATAAATGAAACACAACTGTAAACAAAAACGCACACAACACGGGGTAGGGGCGGGCAAAAATTGCTATAGGAAGCAATAAATGTGCCATTTTTCTCACCAAGGGTACCATCTTTCACCTCCGGTGCACGTTGGGTGAACCAGTTTTTCACCCTAGCTAAGGGTGCAATTTCTGCTCTCTATTGGATGCCACTGATGAACAAGCGTTTCACCCCTGAAAGGTGCCAAATGCTACCCGTAGTTTTAATAGTGTAGTAATGTGTTCGCATTTGTAATTCATATAAAACCGTTAAAAGATTGATTTTTAGTCATAATGTCTTTGAAACTGTACAGTTAAATGAAACTTTCTTTAGGGTCTACTTTTTACGAACTTTGGGAAAATTTTCTTTGCATTAAATTTGTCATATTATGAGTCAAGCATCATTTTCAGTCATGTAAGACAATATTTGAGAATGAATAATTGTTCGAAATACATTTGTCCTCTTATACTGTCTAATTACTGGCACACAAATAAATTGGTTGATTTCGCAAGACACTATTACATTGATTTATATTCAAATAATTATTTATTTTTTTATTTCCAAGCAAACTTTAACAGACGCATATCAGAATTGCAGCATTGAATGCTAAAAATTGTCCCAAAAATATTTTCAATTATTTCAGACGAGTGGAACAAGTTGCGTTTGAAAAATGGACTGTCAAATGAATGATCAGTTACTGTTATTATTATTGGAACCCAGATTAAATGCAGATGCAGATGCATATGCAATTACATAGTTTTGCTTCCTTTGGCATCAGTACGTATAAATGCATGAAAACAGAAACTTTTAAAAATAAATCCATATTAAGGAGTTTTTAATTGGTTTTTAGGGGATTTTTCTTAGAAACTAGGAAACATTTTATTTACACAACGTAAACAAGTACAAAATATACGGCAGCATTACAAATGACGAGATCCATTCAAAAATTATAACAGTAAAAATTTAATTAATAATGTAGTCCAGCGATTCTCAAACGGTAGTCCGGCGGACTGGCACCGGTCCGCAGAAAAAAATGCACTAGCCCTCACTTTTACTCTCCCAGGTTTATAAAAGAAAAAGGGGGGGGATTCCTTACTCAAATGAAGGGACTATAATAACAATAAAATAAAGTACGGTATTTTTTACATGAGTTTTGTGGTTAATTTCGTAATATTCTGCGCTTTTTGCCATTGTTTATTAATTATGCTTAATTAATGCAATAATCAAAAATTTTTACTTTTAAATGGTTGCGCTGGAGTTGCGAATTGTTTTAAAGCAACCGTAAATGTAATTCATTGTTTTGGCGATTTGTTTTGAAAGAAAAGAAACTTTTGATTTGTTTTTATCCGAGTGAAATCTACGACATTTTTTTCTTTTTTTCTGACGATGATTTTTGAATGTTCCACGGGATGTTTCTTTTTTTTTTTTTTCGTTGGAGGGATGAATTATGATAGCGTAGTGGCTGGGCGAGTTTGGCGATAAACAAGAGTTGCGGAATTATTTTTACATTTGAAAGATATTATTTGATGTCTTTTTTTGTTTATTTGGCGAAATATTTTAATTACAGTATAAATTGCAGTATATAAATTGCAGTAAAAACCGCTTCACTCGCTAAATAGAGTTTTAATGCAACTGTAAATCTAATTTAATGATTTGTCGAAAAGTTATTATATTTTTCCCAACAGTTATTTAGAACCAAGTCAAATTTTACTTATATATTTATCTATGAACTAATTATGAATCATAATTTGTAAAAAAGAAAAGACTATTCCCACCCGTCTACTAAACTTAGAAGTATTTAATGGTACCAGAGTTTTATTTATTTCCTTTTTTTTTTATTCTTATCTATTTATTTATTTGCCATAAAAGGAGAGAAAAAGGAAAACATTTTTCTAGTTCGTTTTAACTGTCCACGAGTAGAAGATTTTTTTTTTTTTTTTTTTTAAATCTTTAAATTTTGGATTCGCCTGCAACAAAATATGTAAGGCTCCTTCCCAGATGCCAGTAGTTTTTTTTTCTTTTTTTGAAAACGTTAATAAGTCTTAGTGCTAGGTTTTTTTTTTAATTTAATTTCTTGGGTGCGTGGGGCCGGATTTGCGGTTACGCAAATCCGGACCTGTTTTCGCTCTTGCAAAGAAATCTTCCATAGAGATTCGAGATATAAAGGTTGTAATGTACCTAGACTTTAACCGGAATTTCTTTGATTAAAACTGCGCATTTAACATTTTATTTAGTTCTCTTTGTTGCAAAGATATATAACTTTAAAAAATGAATGTATGTACGTGCAGATTACCTAGATTCAAATTTTGTCGGTGAGATAAAAAGTAGTTGATTGAAAGTAGTTCAAGTATTTAAAAGACATTGCCGTTGCTTTTACGTACTTCAAAATAATCTATTCAGAAAGGCAGCATCTGAGAATTTAAATACCAAATACGATGAGTTCTGGGTCAATCAAAATTATTTTTGAAAAAAATGTGGTGGGAAATTTTAGGAAAAAATAAGATGCATGACGTTTATTTCTGTTTTATAAAAGAAAATACTAAAGTATTCGATAGACTTTTTTTTTTTTTTACTTTCCATTTTCCTTACTTTTGTTTTAAGCCAGAATTTGCAAGAATGAAAGCTGTCTCTTCTGTTACCTATTGAAATTACATCCACAGTAGCGCCGAAGAAAAAGTAAAACTTCAATTAAAATTCAAAGATTGTATACTGTATACTCAATGTAAATTGTACCAAAAAACAACAAAAACCACTCTCACTTGCATATAATGCATTGATTTCCCAATGACGGGGGCTTCTGTCCTCCATCCCTCCCGATCACTCTAAATGATCCGATCCCCCTAGGTCGATGTTCTGATGCAATTGTATCTACGTCAAGTTTTCATTTTCATGAACACAAAGGTGATCAATTTTATTTGTTGTTGAATACATTTTATTAGAATTTCTTACGTGTTTAGTTTTCATTCTTTTTATTTTTTAAAAATTAAAGATAATGAAATAATCATGCAATATAAAAATAAAAGCAAAAATCAACAAAACACCTATTGCTACGAATATATCCGGTAAAAAAAGAAAGAATAAGAGGAGGAGAGGAATGGTGAATATGAAAGACATAGTATTTGCAGCTCAGTCAAAAAAAGTTATATTTTGTAATTAATTTAAGTTGTTTATCTTTTAATATTTTACATAACAGAAATTTAACTTTTCTCCATAATTAAATAAATAAATAAATAAATAATAATAATAATAATGGAAAAAAGTTAACGGGAATATAAGATTTTTGGAGTAAAAGATAATTTTAATACGTAATTTAAACATAATCTGAAGTGCAAAGATTATTTTTAGTAAAGACAATGAGCACACTAACGTTCTTATAGCACCAACTGCGAAAAACATCGCATATACAAAATACTAAATAAATGTGTACGCCAAGATACACGGAAATAATGCAAATGAGATTCGACAATTTTTGTTAATATACTAGAGATCTAACAAATAAAAATATGCGTATACACACCATAAAAAAATCAAACGCAAAATTTCAATTTGTAGATAAATCTAATACGGGACGGGAAATTATGTTTTAAAAAAGTAGAACACATAAAATAAATGTACAATTAAACATCGTAAGATATGTTTTGATTAAAAATGCATGAACTGAAAAATTACTGGAAAGAAATATCGTGATTTATACTGAAAAGCAAGCAAAAATGAAGTTTCCATAATAGAATTGCACAGAAAGTGACCCTAGGGGTGCAGCGCCGCGAGCGGTGAAACGATAACTTTGCCTTGTAACGCGATTTCTTTTGTTTTCGCGCGCGTTTGAACTAAAGCCCTGGATCCGTCTCTTAAGTGACGACACACTTTGATCCATGCACTGCGCGCCGCTTTCGACTGCGATTGGAGGCGGGCAGTCACGTGGGTTCAGTCCGCCATTTTGTGTCGTTGCCTGTGTGATTTCACTGTGCGGAATACTAGATATTTTCTCTTTGCTATTCGTATTTTTCATCAAACGCTATCTTTCATGTGAAGATGCCTTGGTGTAGTGCATTAAGATGTTCTAACAGTTCAAAATTACTATATCGAAGTACATTGAAAGATTATTTATGTATTTTAAATATTTTCATCAATACTGCTGCGCAATTTCAGATACTTTATGAAACTCTTGTTGAAATTGTAATATTTTTTTACTTTTCATGAAACTGTCTGATGGTTTGTTAATTTTCATGGGACAATAAGGACATTCACTAAAATCATCATAAATAGTTAATTCAAATATTGTAAAGCTCAACTATGTAACGGCACCTAATAAACTGCTAGCAGTAGTAAAATATTTGCCCTGTTTTCAAAACTGATTTTTCTGAGTTTAAGATAACAAAACCGCCAAAACTTAAATATACTAGTTATTTTATTTATTTTTAATGTAAATTTTATATTGTTTAGTTAGTTTCAAAATGTCTCAATAACTGTAGCAAAATTGTTTTAAGAACACGTCGTTTTGCTTTTAATAGTGTCATAGCCATGAGTTTCATTGTGTTGCTAAGTTAATTATTTATCTATTTTGCGCGTAAAAAGATATTAAAAGTGTGAAATTATACATTAAAAAAATTAAGCTTCTTTGAGATTACAGTAACATGTAACTCAAGCCAAGTTACATAATTACGTGAAGATTTTTTTTTTTTTTTACCCGGAAAAAATCGGTTTTCGTTTAATTTTTATTTTGATGTGAAAACTTTTTTAATAAAATATATATATATATATATATATATATATATATATATCCCAGTATCTGTGAATTTACAAATTAATTATTACTAATTTATAACAGTTCGTCACAGATGTAATCTGCACTCTTTTATTTGAATTCCTATTGGTATCAAATATTTCAATTATTATTATTATTTTTTAATATTGATTTAAAACTGGTTACATTTTATTATCAGTTCGTTGAATTTTTAAGAACTAGTAGTATTCTTAAAAATCAGGTTTAAATGAAAGGCATTTTTTAATGTAAAATCGTCATGAGAAACAAGAAAGTGTTGGTAAAAAAAAAAAAGAAAGAAAGAAAGCTACACACATTAGTAATATAAATGATACTGCTTTGCATGAATAAGTTCAAACTGTTGCCCACAAATAATTTATAACATAATTAATTTAGCTCACTACTGTTCTACTCAGTAGTAGTGGATTTAAGGGAGGGGCAGGAGGCCCGTGCCCCCCCCCCCCCCCAAAGGATGAATATATTTAAATATTTTATTCACAATTTTTTAATTGACTTCTCCATAGTGTTTTTTTATATAGTTAATTTAACAGAACACAAATACACTTAGAGCATATTTTGAATAATAGCATTTTTGTTTGCTAAAGAAGTCATACTGGAGTCCTAGAGTGGCAGAATACATTTATACATTTAACTCGCTGGTTTTGAATTCAAGGGAACGTAATATCGCGATTCGTCCATTAACTTTTCTTTGATGGAATCAATAACTAACATTTTTCAAAAAATGTGCAGGCGTGCCTAAAAGAATTATTTTGATCCAGGAAGCTATTTGCGAAGTAATAGCTTTTTCTTTTTCAGCTTATAAAAAATGCAAAATGAAAGAAATCATATCGTAGTTTCTTGAGAAAACCATGATATTATTGGAGGGGGTATGTAATATGAATATGTTATCTCAACTGTATCATGGCTTCAAGAACAATCAGCAACTGCTTCGAAATCCACACAGAAATTGTCCTGAATTTTTCAGTAAAACTTATATGTTTAATAGCTATGATTTTTTTAATTAAATAATATTTTATAGTTAAAATACTTTAAAATAATATTAAAATCTCAAATGAGGTATGGGTATATTTTTTTTATTGTATAATCTTGCCCTCGTGTTATAACCATTATGACATTGTTCCTAAAATTAAAACCGCTAATTGTATAGCATTTAGGTAACATTATTATGGTTTAGTATTTAATTGGCTTGAAACGTTAAAGATGTTTTACGTCCACATTCAAAGTATATTGGTACATAATATGTATGTTCTTAGAAGTGGATCATTAGCTTTAGGGATCCTAAAAAATTTAAAAAAAAAAAAAAGACATTTTAAAATAAAGTAATGAAAACTTGTTATGAAACACCGTATGTGGCAGGGGGATGGAGGAGGTGCTATTCAATTTCCCGGGTCCCCACCGAGAGATTTTTCTGTATCCGCCCCTGGTTCTACTACACCAACTTTCTAATAATAAAACGCATATTTAAAACACTTCAAGTAATTTGTAACTCAGAAGGTCTATATGGCCGGGAAAAAAAATTACTCTTAGAAATAGTCGAAAATTTCTTCAAAACAGCTTTTTACTAATATTCTGTTTAATAATAAAAAAATATTTTACTAAGGTAAAATTCAACATTTTTGTATGTATATTATCAGTTACGTAAGTTACGATCAAAAATATGCAAACATTCGTTGATAAAAAGATACTTTTCAATGAGCGAAACTCTGCCTTTTTCTACTGTTGAGATAGGGAGAAAGTTGCGGAACGACACAAAATGGCGGACGCTGGAGCGTGTCGCCACTTAAGAGACGGATCGAGGGCTTTAGTTTGAACAGCCAGGATAAGGCACGGGGCAGGCCGATTGCAGGTAGCCATGGACAGAAAATCTGAGGTACTTATATCCACTATACACCGAAGTTATCCACACCCTAGTGTCGAAACCTACCACTATTTGTGGTTTAACCGGTTGGATAGAGTAAAGCCCTGGATCCTAAGAGACGGATCGAGGGCTTTAGGATAGAGCCCTGAAGACAGCTGTTTTTCTCCCAGTCCAGACAAAAGCCAAGCAATCCCTAGTTCCGCATTCCCAGAGTTATAGATTCATTTGGAAGAATTTGTGACCATGACATATTTAACGCGACCTAGTCACCATTAACGAACACGGAGCATCTTCCACCAACTAGCATCTAACCCGGTACCTTCAGTTACCAGTCCTACGCCATACCAATCACACCACAACGGCCGGTTAACAATGCTACACTGCCTGCGAATATATTTTAATGTATCGCACAACACAATGCAATATAGCGCAATGTAATAAACGCAATGCAATGTATTATGACTAAATTTCATGTCGGTTTTGAAACAGAGCAATATATTTTTGTACGCCAAGCTAAAAATGGTGAAACGGATAAGCTTACAACGTTAATACAATTAATTTGTTGTGTCTCAATCCCATACAGGCACTTCAGCTTCAAGATCACAACAGCAATGGATCCATTGTTTGTGTGTGTGTGTGTGTGTGTTATTTTATGTTATTTTATTTATTTACTATCAGTACCCGCACAGCAATGCCCATGCTAAAAATTTAATGGAAGTCCGTTGAATAAAAAAATTTGACACCGCCTCTCCCTCTGATGTGAAATGATCATTTTTCTTTATATAAATGCATATGCACCTTTTCAAAAAAAAAAAAAAACCTATTAAAGTTTCTTTGCAATTTAAAACTTTTCGTTAAATCATTAAATTAGATTTACAGTTGCTTTAAAAGTCTATTTAGCGAGTGAAGCGGTTTTTACTGTAATTTATATACTGCAATTTTTACTGCAATTAAAATATTTCGCCAAATAAACAAAAAAAAGACATCAAATAATATCTTTCAAATGTAAAAATAATCCCGCAACTCTTGTTTATCGCCAAACTCGCCCAGCAACTACGCTATCATAATCCATCCTTCTAACGAAAAAAAAAAAACATCCCGTGGAACATTCAAAAATCATCGTCAGAAAAAAAGAAAAAAATGTCGTAGATTTCACTCGGATCAAAACAAATCAAAAATTTCTTTTCTTTCAAAACAAATCGCCAAAACAATGAATTACATTTACGGTTGCTTTAAAACAATTCGCAACTCCAGCGCTTGAATACGCTGCCTTGCGGTGATTTACAAAACTGCCGAAAAAACTAAAACATTGCCACATTGCGTTCCACGTGTGTCTGTTGACGTAAACACAGGCAGTTTGTTCTGAGTACGCATTCAACATGTCTGAGAACGCCTTCAGCAACAGAAATTGTTTCGTCCCTTAATGGTATTCTCAAGCTTCTCAAAATAATTTTAGTTTTCCTTATTTCCTTCTAAAAAGTGAGTTGATTGAAAATGGTGAAAGCGTAAAAACTACAAAACTCTGGATTAACAAACTTGGATACTGTTATACCAGGTAAAAAATTTTATTGTTTTGTGTGTATTTGTAAGAATATGGGGTCTTTTTTTTTAAATGTTAAATTAATTTAACTAACCATATTTTACATTATTTTGTTGGAATGGACAGTATGCAAAATATTTTCTTGAATATGTATGGTAGAACGAAATGAAAAATGTTGAACCGAGAAAGAATTTTTACTTTATTTGCTTTCATTCTCATCTGAAAGGTTTCGCCAAATTTGTTTAGGGTTATAGTTTTAGCATTGTGCGAGCAAATAAACCTTGGCGAGATTTCGCATGTCAGGTATTAAACCATTTTTATTTTTTATCATGAGTGGAATGAAATAGGAGAAAGATTTAAGCAGAATTCGATAAGTAAAAAGAAACAAAGGTAGATCAATTGAAAAGAAAACTACCACCATATATCCGTAAGAATTTTGTTGATGATTTGCAGAGCAGGATATAATTAAATCATAACTCAGAAATTAGAAACATCGAAACAGAAAAATTTTAAATTAACCGATTTGAGAATTTGAGAGATTTTTGTCGGGACACAATTATTATTTAGTTTTATCAAGAATTGATAAATATCGAATTCAACATCGTGGAAATGGCTGCTTAGAACTACGAACTACGTAGTTTGCGTTAATATTTGACGTTTAGTAATGCTTCTTGAATTCTCATTTCTTTCTACGTGGGCCAGAGTATCAACAAGACTTTGAAAATTAATTTAAAAAGAATAAAGCGAAAAAATCATGCATACGAGCAAAATTTACTCAACTTATTAGCATTTTCTTCGTTACCACGTGCGTTTGTTTTACCTTTTTTCGTCCGCCATTAGAAAGTGGCTACAGTGCCCCTATTCGGAACTCCAGCACTCGAATACGCTACCTTGCGGTGATTTACAAAACTGCCGATGAAACTAAAACATTGCCACGTTGCGTTCCACGTGTGTCTGTTGACGTAAACACAGGCAGTTTGTTCTGAGTATTTATTAACGCAATCGATGTGTCTTAGTTTGCTTTCAACTACAGAAATTAATTCGTCCCTTAGTAGTATTCTCGAGCTTCTCAAAATAATGTTAGTTTTCCTTATTTCTTTCAAAAAAGTATTAAAAGGTGGAAGCGTAAACAAGAAAACTCTGGATTAACAAAATTGGATAACGTTATACCAGCTGAAATTTTTTATTGTTTTGTATGAATTTGTAAGAATATGAGTTTTTTTTTAATCTTAAATTAATTTAACTAATCATATTTTACAGCAGCATTTAGTTGGAATGGACAGTATGCAAAATATTTTCTTGAATTTATTATCGTAGAACAAAATGAATAACCGAGAAAGAATTTACTTTATTCCTTTTATTCTCAGCTGAAAGGTTTCGCCAAATTTGTTTAGGGTTATAGTTTTAGTATTGTGCGAGAAAAGTAGCCTTGGCGAGATTTCGCGTTTTTAGTTAAACCATTTTTAATTTTTATCATGAGTGGAATAAAATGATAGTAAGATTACAGAATTCGATAAGTAAAAAGATATAATGGTCAATCAACTGAAAAGAAAACTACCACCATATATAAACTGTGAGTACACATTTTATTTATTTTGTTCTGAGTGAATTTGAATAAATATCAGTTTTTCAATTCGATGAAAAAAAAACGAACTTAACAACATTGACTGGACACTTTTCCTTAACCTAATTCCACATAAATGATTTAAATAACCTTTGTTACTACAGTATCCTACTGAAATAGACAGTATGCAAATAAATTTTCTTGAAAATATTTATCGCAGAGCAGATTGAAAAATCCAGAAAGAACGTTAAGAATTTGAACAATAAAAAATAAAAGTTTGCCAAAAATCTGTTTATAGGGTTATGGTTTTAAAATTGTGTGAAAGAATAATGTATCTTGACAAGATTTCGCATATCAGGTAAATCATTTCCATGACGAATGAATTAAATGCATGATATCTTTGGATATCCAATACATAGTCATAGAAATAAATTATCTAGTGTTAAACGTTACTCTTGACAGTCTGCCACGTATGTGCACTATGTGACAAAAATGTCGACAAATGCTGGAAATGTCACGAAACTGAACTTAATATGTACTAATATATAGAAAAAACGGTACAAAATGAAAATGCCGTTCGAAGCGAACCAAAAATTTATGAATTCCGAATTCAACATCGTGAAAATGGCTGCTTCAGAACAACTTACTGTGTGTTCTGCATTAATTGTTTACTTTCGTAATACTTTTTGGTTTCTAATCTCTTTCTATATGGGTCAGAATAACCAAAAGACTTTGAAAAATCTTTTCAAATGAATAAAGCGAAAAAATCATACATACGAACAAAAATCACAACACTTTTAGCATTTTCTTCGTTACCACATGCGTTTGTTTTAGTTTTTAAGTCGGCCATTAGACAGTGACTGCAGTGCCCCCTATAGTTCATTGGAGTTGCGAATAGTTCGTTGGAGTTGCGAATAATCCTAGACTGAATTCTCAGCGCCTAACGTGCCAAGTGACCACGCTACCAGAACCCAGCCCTTTTGCGAGTGAAGCGGATGTTTTTTTCTTTGGCAGTGATAAATGTTTCGCCCAACAAAAAAAAGTATAAAATCACATTAACAGTAGCTTTCAAATCTTTACATATATTAAGAGCTGCGTTGCCCGGCTTTGCCCGGTCTACCTTGAGAACAAAAATTGTGTCAAGTGACATATATTCTACAATAAGGCTTAAATAAAAGAAAAAAAAACCACCATGCAAAATTACCCTTCCAAACAATGACGACAGATATTAAAATACTTTTAAGAAATTAAAATGTGAAAGATGGATTTTGAAAGCGTAACCATGGAAACACGAAATAAAATAAGTTTAAGAAATTAAATGCAAAATAAGCATTCAAAAAGTGTAACCGTGGAAATGCAAAAATAAAATGGTTGACAACCTGAATAAAAATGACATTTTTCGAACTTGATTTAAAAACGCTTTTAACTTTTTATCCTTTGAAGAAATAAGCTAAGTTTTTCGACAATAGGTCAAGAGAGATCTGGAGTAAAAAATGTCGCTTTTTCCAATGGTGTCAAAAAGAAAACGGTGGGACAATTCCTTCACTTTTTATTGATAGATTTAATGAGAACGTAGTGCCTAAATTTCAGCTAAACCTAAAAAGGTTCGAGTTAAAAACGCAAATTACTCCCGTCGTAATTGAGTTAGAGCATTGAAACAAAATGTTTAGAACGCGGGAAATTCTACCCTTTTCAACGATATATAATATTAATATGTGCAAGTAATTTTTCACTCCCATATTCGGGAAATTATGTGAGATTTGGGCCGAAATTGGAATTAAAAAAAAAATATTTATCGGATTTTTTCAAATTATATCCTATGTCACTCAGTAAGAAAGCACCTTTCATATAGTGTAGAAATTTTTTCAAATAGGTGCAGTGGTTCCGGAGATTACCCCGAACGAAAAAAAACACAAAAATCCGCCCTCTCTCTTTATAACATTAAAATAGATTTTTTTTTGACCCACAAACACTGCCCAGATTTTTTTTTTAGTAGTATGTTTTTGATTTGCTAAAATTGCGTTAGTAGGTTTATTTTTATTTGAAAGATAGTCTTTTGTTTTTTGTCTTCAAAAACTTCTTTACATTTCTTTAAAAAAAATAATAATAGAAGGAAAGAAAAAGAATGCTTTGGTAATTTTAATTATCATTTTAAACTGCCAGATTTCTACCATAGCGACTTAAACCAAGTTCCTAAATTTCTTTTGGCACGTGTTGTCGATTACTGCAATTTTTCTATGCATATCAAACCTTTTTTATCTCTTCAATTTTATTCGTTTATTGTTTCATTATTTATTCATTCGTTTTTTTATGCATTCACTCATTTGATAAAAAATTACTTTTTGAAAATCAAATATTTCCCTAGGAAAACATTTCATTTTCAGATTTTTTTCGCAAAGTGAAAATCCACTTTTTTGAAAGTTCAAATTTACTGATAAAAAGTGCAAAATAATTTTTTAATACGTTTTATTGCAAAATACATCACTCTTAGCTTATTAACTGTCATTATCAAAGCAAATTTCAATTGGTTCATTATAAAAAACGTAAGTTGTCTTCACTACTTTGTCCCATATTCCCCTACTTGACTACGAGACCGATATCACATTCTTCCATCATGGTCAGAATTTTCTGTAGATGCGTGGAAGCTTCGTTTACATATTTGATTGTCAAAATCAATGGCTTCATTATAATGTGAATTTCACCCATTTCCCCTCTTTCAGTTCAATCAAACCTTTGCTTAACAAAGGTTGAGTTAGATTGCATTTAACTCTTCAACATCTTTGCTAAAATAAAACACTGCTTATACTGATCATTTTCGCCTTGAAATTTTTTGGGTATTTCTCAGTTTTTCACTGAATCATTAGCTATTTTTAGACACATAATTAATCCATTCTTTATATTAAAATTCTTGTACGAATCGATTAATCTAAATCATTCTTTCCTCATTCAAAAAAAAAAAAAAAAAATAGGCATCAGTTTAATGTTTTAATCTATTCAAACTCCAATAAACAGTAGGGCTGCAGCCACTGTCTAATGGCGGATGAAAAATGTAAAACAAACAAATGCCGTAACTTATAACTTCCTTTGACGCTTAGTGAATGACAGTAATTTTTCATCGTGTTTGTGGGAAGCTTTCTTTTGTATTCTTCTGAAATTACATTACACCATCAACTGTGTGAAACCTGTAATTTACCCCAAAGAAAACACGTGGAATGGAATGTTTTACCGTTTTCTTTAGTTTTGTTAATCACCGCAAGGTAGCGTATTCGAGCTCTGGAGTTGCGATTACTTCTGGTCAAAAGTACTGCAAGCTCCAAAAATCTAAGAATTTTTGAATTTAAGCTTTAAAAATAACTTTCTTTTATACTCAACTGATTTTAAAGTGCAATTGTTTTGGAGAAGTTTCAACTATAGGTAAAGTTTGGAACAGGAAATACCAAGAGAAGCGTTGTCATAGAATGACTTTGATGAGTTGAACTATGACCTTGAAATGTTTACCTTTTTTGGGGGTAATAGTGAAAGGTAATTGGAGCTTAGTTGAGTTGGATTACTTTCACAGTATCTTTGCAAAAGTATTCCAACTCAATTCCGCGGCAATAACGCGTCCCTTTTTCCTTAAAATCCCCCAAAAAGACGTGAACATTGTCAAGGTTACAGCCAGGGCCGGGTTTGAAAGTGTGGAGGCCCTGGGGCAACGAAGAAGTGGAGGCCCCTAATCAGGGTTCGAAAAGATCATCATATTTTCGAAAATATCCGATACTTTGATATATATCCGAATATTTTGATATATATGTATATATCCGATATTTTCGACCCGTGAAAGTTTGGATGTTTTGTAAAAATTTTATTGTGGGGCACCTTTGTTGTGGAGGCCCCGGGACAGTAGCCCCGCCTGCCCTCCCCTAAATCCGGCCCTGTATACAGCTTAACTTATCCGAGCTTTGCTATAATCCTCGTGGATTCCATGCTTAAAAATACAAGATGGCTTGCTTCACTTGCCAACCACCGTTCTCCTCCTGCGGTAGCTCAAAGCCACCTGCGGTGGTTAACAATGGAGGTAGTGAGAAGCAAAGGGATGTAAGTGGGCATTTTCAAGTTTTGAGTGAAACGACGTTAAAGATAATGTCCTAGGTAGGCTTTCATAGATTTTTTTCTAAATCGTAATATACAGCAGCATCTACCAGAGCCAGGCCCGTGTCCAGGATTTCTAAATGGGAGGGGTTCAAACATTTTTTCCTTCAAACTTAGATTCTCAAAGGAAAGTAACTAAGCATGTTGAAGAAACCATTTTAGTTCGATAACCAGACCGTTTTTTTTTTTTTTTTTTTGACATTTTGTGTTTTTTTAAATGAAATCTTTTTTTTCTTTTTTTTGAGCAATCACGATTGCTTATTGCTTTTGTTTGACTGTTTTTGGGGTGTATCATTTTATTTTCCCACCGCCACCCTCCGCAACATCACCGTCGACCGACTCCTCACGATGCTGCTCCCATAGCGAAATCCGTCTCCAGGTTGCATCCATGTCCTACACACTCGCGTATACATACACAACTACACACCTACACAAACATACACATACACACACGCATACATACAGACACCTACACATACACACACAAAAACATACACACACATACACACAACTACCCACACATTTATGCCTGCACACAGACACAAACACATATGCCTACACACATACACAACCCCCCTCCCACACACACACACATACACAACCCCCCTCCCACACACACATTCATACACACAACTACGCACACACTTATTCCAGCACACAGACACAAACACACATGCCTACACACACGTACAAATACTCCCTTACACACAAACACACACGCCTACATACACACACTCGTGATTACGAAAAACATAATTTGAATTCAAGATGTCAAAATTCAGATTATTATTATTATTATTTTTTTTTTTTTTTTGAGCAATCACGATTGCTTATTGTTCTTACTTGACAGTTTTGAATTCTTATGATTTTACTTTTCCCCGCCTCCCTCTGCAGCGCCACCCTCGTCCGGCCGCCTCACGATGCTGCTCCTATAGCGAAAACCGTCTCCAGGTTGCGTCACTTACTTGCCCACACTTACACACACACACACACACATACACCTGCACACACATACACCTACACACACAAACGCATAACGCATAACACATGCATACATACAGACACTTACACATACACACGCACAAACACATACACACAACTACCCACACATACCCGCCACCCCCCCCCCCACACAAACACACAACTACCCAACACACATGCCTACACACATACACATACCCCACACACAAACAAACATACATGTGGGGGGCACACAAACTCACACGCCTACATACACACACACACTCGTGATTGCGAAAAACATAATTTGAATTTAAGATGTCAAAATTCAAATTAATTTTTTTTTACAGTTCAACAATCTGAAAAAGTGGAAAAAAACTAAAACTGCACACACAGTTTGGTAACATAGTCTTTTATGCAGGCATAGTCTTTTATGTATCAGAGTATTAACTCTAAAATTAATTAAAACTTAAAATACATTTTGAAAAATCATTTAATGATTCATTGTTTTGTTTTCCTAATGGGAGGAGTTTAACCCCTAAAACCCTCCCCTTGGACACGCCTCTGACCAGAGCTACTAGTACCATATCTTGCCCAAAGGCAGAGAAAGGGTTCACCTACAATGGGGTTGCTTCCTTCAGTCAAAAGTACTACTTTTAGTCACTGAAATTGATAGGATGGGTAAATAAAATAACATGGACCCAGAAAATACTTTCATTTTCCCAACAGTTATTTTTTAATTAATATTTTAAAATGTCCGATTTTGAAAACAAGGCGTGATCTTTATGACGTCAAAAATGCATTTTGGCGCATCTTCCTTCAGCGTTTCCACGTTATGATAATCAAGGAGCGAATTAAAATTGCGCTCAACGCTTGCTATCAACCATATCGTTGCCAATACACGTGAGTAAAGATGCGAATTAAATATTTTGCTCTGTGAATGGCAACGCAAAAAGGCATTTCATCATTTGTGATGTCATCGGACGGAAGTATAAACAATGAAAGCTCGCCGATTTAAGTAATTTTTTTAAAATATTAAACTTAAACAAATTATTTTAAAAATGGTCAGATCCTACATTTTTAAGCATGCTCTTTCGGAAAAAAATACTTTTAAAGTTTTGGAAACGACCCCATTTGTACTGGTAATCTCAAAATTTTTAATTTTGCCACTTACATTCCTTTGCTTCTCCCTGCCTCAATTGATGATTTCAATGCTTTTACCTCTCCGAATGTCCTGTAGACTTTTCATCAATTTTTATCTCCGGCTGGTTTAATGGGGTTAGACACGGCGGAACAGCTTTCGCTGGATCTACTGTATCGAACGATGCCAGTATTGACCTAGTCAACATTGACAGTCCCGAGCAAATGGGGTTACAAACGCACAGACAGACGCGCTCAGATTTTAATAGTAGGGTCTGGTGGGGGAAAGTGGTCAATGGGGTAAAGTGGTCATAATTCAAATAAATGGCTATAGCTTGGAAATTAATGTTCGAATAAATGTGAAAATTTTATTTTAGGGTAGTACATTTATAAACTATATTTTGAATACAAAATTTTACAACTGGCAAAATTTCATTTGGTAAAAAAAAAATATTTTGTGTAAATATGAAAATTCTTAAAATCTAAACACCTTTTTTAACTTCCTTGGGAAATTTTGTTTGTTAGAATTATGAACAGATTGACTGCACAGGAAGCTTCCTACATGTCTCAAGAACTCTTACTCATTAACAGTTAGCTGAATCCATTTTGAATAATTTGTTAGAACAATTTAAGTAAGATGGGGTAAAGTGGTCATAATATTAGGCTTAACGAATATTGTTCTTCTAAAGTCATTAAATCTTTAAGTATAAGGCAGATATAAATTAAATATTAATTTCACTTAATATGTATTGTTTTGACAATAAACAGGGTTAAATATACGAGTATATGCGTATGTATACGCATATACTCGTGTAGGCACACATATATACGTATTCACATAAATGCACCAATAAACAAGTATTTGGGTACCTGCAAGTATTTTTTATCTATACAGATATACATTAGACTATACACGTATATTCCCGCTTATATACTCGTATATATACGAACAATTATATACTCAGGGAGACACGTATATACGCGTACGTACTTGAGGAGACCTTGCATACAAGCATATGATATACATGTATACAGGGTGAATCTAAACTCTTGGTCAAATTATTAAAAGGTGTTAGACGGGAGGATAAAAAGCAAGAATCATAAGAAACATCCAGAATCAAACTCAAGGCTGACGCACTACATGCACGCAAAGCCAGAAACTGATGGATGCAAAACATGTCTCAAATTTATTACACAAAGACAATTTTACACAACATTTTAGGTTTTAAGAAAATTTTAAATTTATTAATGAAATTTGCGGCCGGCAGCTGTAATACATGCATCGCAATGACTCTGTTGCAATTACGAGACTTTTTAAAAACTTTCATCAGTCGCTGCACCTTCGTTGCGATGCGTGTATTAAAACTACTACAGGCCGTAACTTTTAACAACTGCTCTAAATATGTCTTAAAAACTAAAATGTCGGGTAAAATCATCTTTATGTAACAAATTTGTGACCTATTTTGCTAACGTCAGTTTCTTACCTTTTGTGCATGTAGCGCGTCAGCGACCATGAATTCCTTATGATTCTTTGCTTCTTATCCTCCCCTTTCACACCACTTAGATTTAGCAAAAAATCTTGGATTCATTCTGTAAGCATACATGTATAGTAGCGGATATACTCGTGGATATACGTGGATACATGTACTGGTGTATACACGTAAATGCACGTATATACGTCTAACAGGTATATTATCGTGTTTACACGTAAACATACTAATATACTCGTGCTTTCATATATATTTACGTGAGTAGACACGTACAAACACGCACTGGATATATCCACGAATTAACTCGTGTATACTCATATAAGTATGTATGTACACTTATATATGCGTATATACGTAGATTGTACACGTATATACTCAGGTATGCACGCATATACTCAGGCATGCACGCATATACTCGAGATACAAGCGCAAAACACGCATATGATGTTCTTTTCTACGCTTTACTCGCATATACACGTGATACGTATATACTCTTGTAGACACGTATACACTCCTATAGGTAATCACAATACATGCATGAGTATATACGTGTATACACGTATATACTTGAGTAGGCATGTGCATGCATTTGATGTATATATGTATCTATTCATATATGAACGTGTTTACTCATGTCTACACGACACGTATAGTAGACTCGTGTATACCCGTATATACCCGTACATATACTTTTAACCATAAAAATAACCGAAATATACAAAAATTAGGGTTATTTGTAACGGTTTTGCAGTTTTTTTAAACTATGACCACTTTACCCCATGCTATGACCACTTTCCCCCATCCCATAGGGAAAAGTGGTCATAAATACAAAGGGAAATGAAAGTGTTATAAAACTACTTAAATTAAATATTTTTTTCCTGAAATGCAATGTACCGTGTTCTTTAATAATGCAATGTAAAATAACAACAAAAAAAGTTGAAGTGTTTAAAGAATTTATTGTTTTTATTATCCACCTAAGTTGAAAACCTACGATTTTATGACCACTTTACCCCACCAGACCCTATAGATGGCTGCTTCGATCAAAATGTTTACTTTTTGGTTATTTTTTCTTTATCTGCCGCAAAATTTTTTTGATTTTTTTTTTTTTTTTTCAAGCCTGAGTGTTGAACACGCGTCACTTGACATAACTTTTATTTTCGACGTGGACCGAGCAAAGTCGGGTGACACAGCTAGTTTACATATAGAAGTAGCCGTGGTTTTATTATTTTTTTGGATATAATATCCATTATGCATACCCTTTAACCCCCCCCCCCCCCCGCAAAAAACTTGAATTGACGGGCCTAATGTTTTGCGTGCATAATTTGCAACTTTTCTTTACGCGATTCCTGCTCGGTTAAATACCTTATATCAGTGGTGCGAAACTTTTTCCTACCCGGGGGCCGCCCCTCATAGTAAAATGATTCTTACGGGCCAGAACACATACAAAATTTCAAAATAGTTGACATTTTTCTTAATAACATGGGAAAATATGGAAAAGGAGAGAAAAATTTATAACTAACAATTGTTATCATTACTTCATATAAAATGTATCTGTTTTCTGAAGCCAATTTCTGATTATTTGACTCTTAATTTGTAATGTTTTCATTGCATTTTTCAATTTGTTATATTAAACAAAACAACAGGCCACATGGATCATCTTCGTGGGTCGTAGGTTGGGCAGCCTTTTATCATTCTCAATTTTTTGCCTAACAGTTTCAAAAAACCCAGGATGCAATTGCATTCATGAATTTAAAGTCAATATTTCAAATGAGGTACTTCTATATTAGAAATTCAGATGTGATTAATGAATTCAAAATACCGAATAAATTTGAGATAATGCATCCATGAACTAAGCTTTCTGATTACAATATCTGATAAACGACGCACTGCTATTTTCGGTGTTATATAGATAGGGAAATATTTCTTTGACACCTACTCATTATTTTTCGAAGACATTCTTTTCCCCCAAGACATCATTTTCCCAGAAAGTCACCGAAAGCACTCAATGCATCAAGAATTTGTGCCCACGCTGCATGTGTTGGGCATCTGATATTTTCCGATAAATAACAAGTACATGGTGAAGTAATTTCAAGGTTGATATACAGTGCTGGTAAAAAAAAAAAGCATCACCCTCGCATTTTTACAGCAATGGGATATATTAGAAGTTTTGGTCGACCGATCAACGATGAATTTATGTGAAATTCTGCAAAACATGAAATAAATATTTAACAGCAGGGATCCGATAATTGTTTACTTTATTCATGAAAATACATGTCCAAAACTGTAACAAGTACAATGTGAAGTGCATCCACGTTGCCAAGTGGAGGACGAAAAAGCAAGTAGAGGTTTTAATTGTAAGGAGGCAAGGCACTAGTATGCAGACCTCGACATAAATACAGTTGTAGTCAGTTGTGACTCTTGAATAGAAAAAAAAAATTAATTGTAACACTCTTTCTGTTCAAAAATAAACAAAAGTAACAAGGAAATGTTTGAACACCATAAAATATAACATAATATTTTGTTGGTGCGCCTCTAACTTTAATGACAGCTTGACATCTACGGAGCATTGAACGGATGAGTGATTGAATGTATTATTTACTGAGTTCATGGTGCCAGATAAGAATTATTGATTCCCGGAGTTTTGCAAGTGATGTTGGCTTATGTTTCATTACTTCTACATCCATTCTATTCCAACAATTTTCGATTGGATTTAGATCGGGGCTGTTTCCGGGCCAAGACAAACTGCTGACCCCATGCCCATTTCTGAACCTGCGTGTGAGTTTAGAAAAAAAAATTACTTAACCCCATGTCAATTTAAGTCTAATGGCAGGATAAAGGCTTTTAAACTGTTACTTACCAGTTTTGCTCTATGGCAAGGAACAGAATCATCCTGGAAAATGACGTTTGGAACTGAAATAAAGTGATCCCAGATAGTAGGGAGCAATTTCTCCTCCAAAATGCCAATATACACCTGAGCGGTTACTGTTCCTTGCACAAAGTGAAGCCCACCAACTCCTTGATAAGAAATACATCCCCAAATCATCTGGGATACGGGATGCTCGACTGTGTGTTGAATGCAGTCGGGATGGTATTCCTCTCCTTTGCGGAGTCTGTGTGCTGTCCGTCGTACCCATGCAGATTGAATTTGGACTCGTCCGAAAACACAACTGATTTCCATTGATCGACAGTCCACCCACAGTGAGCTTTTACCCAGTATAGACGCTGTTTCATCAATTTTTTTGGACAACAATGGCTTCTTTCGTGGTCGACGTACCACCAAACCCGCACCACACTGTCGTTTTCGTACAGCAGACGTGGATGCGTGAACACCCGATTCGTTTTCCCACGCTGTTCTAAGGTCTGTGGAAGATGATTGTTTCTTCCGAAGAATGAGTCGTATCAAATACCTGTCCTGCGCTGCATTGGATATTCGTGGATGACTGCTGCCACTCTTTCTTAATGTGCTTCCGGTGCTCTTTAGCTTATTCAGTAGTCGAACAACAGTCGATTACGAACAGTTTATTCTTTTTGCTATGGAACGTGACGACAATCTTTCTTTGCCCAATGCAACGGCAACACTCTTCCTTTGTGGTGGCAGTTGAACATATTTCGACATACTGCAACTCATAAGTCCAGATCGTAAATGAATGCGTCGAACGTTCAACTTGTTTTTTTTTATACAGTTAGAAAGATGATGCAATCTTACGCAATAGCGTGCGTCATGTACCGATGCCAATTCGTGTTATATGACGGAAGAACCATTAAATATTTCATAATTATTTATAAATGCTAAAAATATTTGGATTTCGCGGATGATGCATTTTTTTTACCACCACAGTACTGTTAAAAGGGTTCGTATATTTGATATTGTGCTGAGCACAGATACTATTACTTACCAATTCAGCATGTGCGTGTTTCCAAATTTTGATTTCGCAGCTTAATTTAAATATATATTATTTTGATTTTAATGCAATGATTTTTACTTTAGGCTGTGTTGTAAACATGTTAAAGCGAAGATTTTGTGTTCTACATCAGAGGTTCTCTAAGTGAGGCGTATCGCAGGTAGAGGCGAAAGGTGCCGCGAAGTGTCCAAAGTATAAGTATAAATACATAATAAAGATGGACTAGGAATACAAAACTTAAAACTTACTTTATCTACCAGTTAGTTTACACTCTCAGCTTTAATGAGATGACATCTGCCTTCAGCTCGTTATTGTGTATTCCAGGCTGGTGAGTCCATAACAAGGACGGAACTGCAGTCTCTGGATGGTATTACCAGGCTGTGGGTATATTGCATGAAATTTCTAATGTGTTCGGTGAAAAGTAAATTATCTCAACTATTACACTTTGCCCCACAGTCCGCTACATACATTTTATCAATACAGGATGTACTGATAAAAAATGTACTCACACTCTAACTGTAGAATAATTGAATGGGTGGCGGGAAAAGTGTTGTATGTAGGTTTTCAACATTTTTTTTAAGTAGAAAACGATGAATATAGTCCAGAGAATGAATCACCTGTGTTTTTAGTTCGTTTACACGGTCAGAAAACGCCCTAGTTGGCATTGGCCTTGTAAATAAAGTGTTCAAAATTGATGGAAGAACGTTGTATGTTGCAAACTTGCTTCGGGGCTTCCTTGCAATAGGAAGCGAGTAGGTAATTGAAAGGGAAAAAACGTTGTATGTGTTGCACTCAGTGACCTGTGTAGTATACTGCACTAAGCAGATTCGTTTTTTGACTGTAGTGAAAAGTTGTTATTTTCAACATACTACGTTTTTCCCGCCACCCATTCAATCGCTTAATCATAGCATGGCAGGAAATTAACAAAGTTTGGAGGAGAGGAAGTTTGTCTTGAAATGTTATTGGAAAACTCGAAACGCCATTGAAGTGCAAATACAATTCAGAAGGGAATTCACAAACCGTTACCTAATGCTTGCATTCGCATCAGAGACAAATCTGAAGCAGATGGACTTCTTTTTGTGAGGTTATCTCAAAGACAAAGTTTATCGCACCAAACCAAGAATAATTGATGCATTGAAATTGGAAACTGGAAATTCACAATTCCTAATGACCCGTTTCGTGACGCATGCGAATCCATTGGTACGAGTTAGCAGCGTTGTCTCGACAATACCGGTCATCAATTTGAACATTTGCGAAGATAATTTTTCAATCACATTTGTCTTTAATATTCGAAGTTATTTCATTTTGCTTTATGTTCATTACTAATGGTTTTTTTTTTCATTCAAAGTGTGAGTACATTAGACACCTTACTCTGAGCATTTTTTATATTCAAAAATATCTTATTTTCTTACATTAAAATCAAATTATTTATCTTTCTAGTTTACGTAAAACGTCCGATTTGGCATTTTTTTCTCGATTTCGGCTTGGGAAAAAGTTCTTTTTCTGGAATAAAATCGCGAATGCTGAACTGGTGCATAGTGCTTTGGTATTCATGAACCATTTTATATTCCAGGTATTATGAAAAATCTTCTTATAAGTGATCCACGAAAGAAACTTTTTGTATTTCCCAAAAAGCTGGAACTGATACAACACCACGAAAAAAAAACCTTTTTTTTTTTGATACAGATATGGCTATTAAATCATTCTAAATCTAAGTTATGCATGATGAATTTTGCAAGGTATTCGATGCGCATACATTTTTGTTCGCATTTATGTACATTAGCACTTATGTCGAGCACCTTAGGACATAAATGTCTGGTAGTTAATTGTAAATTCGGACGCGCTACTGAGATAGTACATACACGCGCAATATCCGTGTGGATTAGAGTGTTTAAAAATATATTTTTGTAAAAAAAAAAAAAAAAAAAAATTCTCCTAGATAACGGGACACCCCTCAATATTTTTAGACTTGTGGATAGTAATGTATTGGAATAATTTTAGCTTCCTATTTCAACTGAAAGAGGGTGCTCAACCCCCTCCCGCCAAATTTCATAAGTATGGGGAGGGGGGTTCAAAAATACATTAAAATAATTGTTTACAAAAAAAAAAAACAACAGCTGAGGAAATAAAATGTTTCTAAACTTGTGGCATTTTCTATGCTACGGCTAATGTTAAATTAAGGGGTCATTGAGCACTCTCTTCAAGTTTGAGTAAGAAGCTAAAACTTTTACAGCATAATACTACGTATAAAAATAATATAAGTGTAAAAAAATAAGGAGCGCCCTGGACTCTAGCTAAAAAAAAAGGTTTTTCGAACCACCCTAGTGTGGGCATGTGCATCTGCATATATATTTCATATTAACATTAAAAGCTAATAGAGTTACAGGGTTACTCAAAATTAAAGCTGGTTTTACATTTTATGTTACATAAATGCTGTCAGTATATTTAAAAGCGTTTTTAGAAAAACTATATTGTTAAAAACCGAAAATCCGCGTCCAATTTGATTGGGAAATGTAAGAAATATTAGCCCCCCCTCCCCCCCCCCCCCCTTTTTTTGTCCGTGTCTCTACACTTCTTACAAATCTCCAGAGTTGGTTTTCGGTCAAGAAAAGGAGTTTCGGTTGCAGTTCTGACTAATTGGTTCTCCAGCCCGTTGCTTGAAATATCAGAGTGACCAGGAAGTCAGCAAAGAGTATAACCTTGTTATCAATAACAAGATCATTGCGGGCTGAAAGAAGTAATGGCAAACTTCAGTAATCCGAGCCAAAAGAACTGGAAAATATTTCTCACGGGAAATGTATCTGATTCACCGAAAGTATGTCTTCTAATTCTGCAAACTGAAATTGATCCCACTATTGATGGATGATGACTAAGACCGGATTTTGATGACTTTTTTCTTTGCATTTTCGGCTATTTTTTTTTATCCGTTAGGGTCTTTTTTAAAGATCTTTTAGGGCAGTTTTAATGTTAAAGACGATTTCTTTTGTACATGATTTGCTTCCGTAGATGGTCATTTTTTTAATGATTTTTTTTTTTTTTTTTTTTTTTGCCTTTCATTGTTTGCAGCTCTAGAGATCTTCCGTTAGCCATCTAATCAGCACCATATGTTGCTCATATGAGGCAGCGAGAAGCAAAAAGATGCAAGTAGACTTTTTAAAGTTGCATATAACGCATTTAAAGTTTAGATAAAAGGTAGATTTTCATTGATTTTTTTTCTAAATCATGCTGTATAGCAGCACCCACCAGAACTATTAGTACCATCTCTTGCCTCAAAGCAAAGGAGAGGTTCCCCTGTTATTTGTACTGGTTATCTCAAAATTTTAATTTTGACACTTTCATCCCTTTGTTTCTGACTGCCTCATATATCTTCAGTTCTAACTCAATGTTAAACCTTTCTTACATTTCAACTGAGTTGCACTTTCCAATTTTCTGGGAAAAATTCCAATCTGTAATTGCCGAAAGGAAGCTTCTTCATGTATGAAAATTTTACTTTCAGACAAGAAATGTTCTTTCACATTCAGTTAAAATGCATTTAATAATCCAATGCAGTAATTTTTTCTTGTAATTTAAATAATAGGCCATTGCTAATAATGTTTGAAACCAAAACAAATTAGAACAGGATGAAACCAGTTCGAAAGGAAAGAAAATCTGATAACATTAATAGGAAAAATAAATTACGGGCGAGCTGAGTTCGGGAAAGGGGTGTAGGGGGTTTAAGGGGGGGAAAACGGTTTATCATGATTCCCGGAAAAACTATAAGTCCAATCGAAGAAAACTAAATTAAAAAGTTGTTGGTAATAAAAAGATCTACAACTTTTGTATTTGCTCTTTTTTTTTACATGACCTCAAAATTTATGCGAAAAATTCAAAAAACCGACTTTTTGGTTTTTTATTTTTATCTTTATTTTTATCTCCCACAAAAAAAAATTTTTTTCACTAAATTTAATGAAAAGTTACCTTATTATGTCCCAAATACACTGTAATTTTTTGTATTTAAAATATTTATTTTTTCTCCTTGTTTTGATTCAGTAGTAAAAAAGCATCAGAATTTTCATTCAAAAAATCTCACGTCAAAATATCTGATTTTTAAAAAAAAAATCGGAATAAGGTTTTTTTTTTTGTTGGAATTTCTACTTTTTAATGGTATAAAAAACAATAGACAATACTATGGAAACTTTTCGCAAAAAATGAAGAAAATAAAAAAAAATCGAATTTAAAAAAAAAAGTCATCGCTATGTAAAATTTTAAGCTATTTATTAAAATTTGCACTTTAATTACACAAAAAATGAAATTTTCCATGTTACATTAACACAAACTGAAAATAAAAATATACTACAATAATTAAAAATCAAGCTTCAGCATGCGTTTGTTCTACCCTTCTCATCCACCATTAGACGGTGACTGCAGTGCCCCCTATAATTTTTTGGAGTTACGAATAGCAAGCTACACTGTAGCAACAGATTGGGGCTGGAAACAACATCTCACGGGCATTATGCCTAAATTGACCGAAAAAGAATTAGTTCCGGAAATATTGCTGAAAACTATTTGTTGCAGCTGTGAAACTGGATGCAACAGTCTATAATGTGAATGCTGAAAACATGGTTTAAAGTGTACGAATCTATGTTCAAACTGTCACGGTTCTAAAAAATGCACCAATGTGGAAGTAAAAACCTACGAGGGAGCTAATGATTTAGATGAAATTGGGGATGAAGAACTAATGCAGACGGGAAAAAAATATTGGAGACGAAGATTATGATGGTTTAGAAAATTTCGAATATCTACTGGAATCAAGAACAATAGTTGAGCATAACGATGAAGCCATCAAAGAAGCGAAAACTAATGGATAAGTAAAGGATGTGATTAAGTTAACGATTAAATATTGATAGATAACAAGATAATAAAGCGTTTTGTCAAAATGAATGAAGTATTTTTTAAACGAAATAAATGTTCTATACCTTTTTTGTGTAATTAAAGCGCAAATTTTAATAAATAGCTTAAAATTTTACATAATGATGATTTTTGTTTTTTTTTTCAAATTCGAGTTTTTTTTAGTTTCTTCATTTTTTGCGAAAAGTTTCCATAGTATTGTATATTGTTTTTTATACCATCAAAAAGTAGACATTCCAACGAAAGAAACTTGCTCCGATTTTTAAAAAAAAATCAGATATTTTGACGTGAGATTTTTTGATTGCAAATTCTGATGCTTTTTTAATATTGAATCAAAATTAGGAGAAAAAATAAATATTTTTAATACAAAAAATTAGTGTATTTGAGACATAATAAGGTAACTTTTCATTAAATTTAGTGAAAAAAAAAACTTTCTGAGGGAGATAAAAATAAAAAACTAAAAAGTCGGTTTTTTGAATTTTTCGCATAAATTTTGAAGTTATAGAAAAAAGTGCAAATACAAAAGTTGTAGATCATTTTGTTACCAACAACTTTGTAGTTTAGTTTTTTTCGATAGGACTCTTAGTTTTTCCGGAAATCGTGATAAACCGTTTCCCCCCTCTAAACCCCCCTACACCCCCTTTCCCCAACTCAGCTCGCCCGTAATTTATTTTTCCTATTAATGTTATTAGATTTTCTTACCTTTCTAACTGGTTTTGTCATGTTCTAAATTTTTTCTACTTTTTACCATTTTCAAAGCTATTGGCACTGGCCTATAACAGAATTTAAAAAAATATATACTAAGCACTTTTCATAATGCATTCAAAAGGACCAAATAACTTTTCTGGGTCAGAAAGGACAATATTTCAGTATTCCTGTTGTTTTCAATTATTCCAAGAAAATGACTCCAATCTTTCCATTCTCTACCTAAGTCAGGTAGAGAATTTTTTACCAATACCTAACTTTGTGTCATAAATTTGAGTGCTGAAACATGCACATTTTTCTGGGAAATTTTGGTTTGTAATGACTTGAGCCGCACATTTTCTCGTTTGTGGTGTCATTTTCTTGGAATAATTGCAAACAACAGGAATACTTAAATATTTTCCTTTCTGATCCAGAAAGGTTATTTTATCCTTTTGAGTGCATTATGAAAAGTGCTTAGTATTTTTTTTAATTCTGTTATTTTATTCTTTTTAGTGTAAATGTATTTCAGAAATATAATAATGTTACTATCACGAAATTTCACCTCTTCTTTTCATATAAATGTTTCATACTAAAAGGAAAAAAAACTGTATGCGTATCTAAAACATTAAGCATTTGGCGCTAGAAATTAATATTTGTTCCCCTCTGGGATTTGTTTGTGTGTTAATTTAATTAGAACCATTTAAATACTAAAGGTTTGCGAAGCAATTTCATATTTCACAACATGCAAGCTACTCATGATAAAGATTCTAACATGTGTCTGTACTTAGCCCCGTTTTCAATTATTGGCAAAGATGAGGATAAAAATGCAAAGAAAGCAATGATAGTGGATAAATTTCATGCTTGCTTCAGAGAGGCCTTGATTCAAAATTTTTATCATGAAAATTTTTATTTGAAAAGTTGAAAAATTTCAATAAACTATCAAGTGTTTGAACCTTTTTGTTGAAAAAAATAAGTAAAAGGGAAATGTTTTAAGCGGCTTGGTGTCAAGATGCGTATATTGATTTATTGTTCCTTCATTCATACTCAAAGAATAAAATTCATCTTCAGATATTAAGTGTGAAAAACTAACTACCCATCTAAAACAAGCGGCAAATCCCGCTGCAACGTTCCCCATATGACATAATGAAACAATCGAAAGGATATCGATTTAAAATAATGATAAAGGTAAAAACAGTTCCCTGCATAAGCGAAAACTACCCCCCCCCCCTCCACCCCCCCCCAATTTAAAATACATTACTAAATTAACATGACTATAAACACTCTTTAAAAATAATTGTTTTTTTAAACAATTCTTTACAATTTAAAATATTTCGCCAAATAAACAAAAAAATACAATAACTTATATTAACAGTAGTTTTAAAATGCAATCAAATAATCCCGCAACTCTATTGCTTATGCCCAAGTCGCCAAGCCACCACGTTACTGTAATCCAGCCGATCAGTGAGCGAAGCGAACTCCGACCGATTAGCGATCCGATCCCGCTCTCTCGCTGAGCATTTGTCTCACTTACTATCTTTCCTTACGTACTTGAATGATCTGTATACATTGCCTAATTTGTTCTTTCCGCCATAGATAAAAATCTTCCACTTCACTGATCACACCACTGGAAAGAGCGACTTTTTTTACTCCAGATCTAACTCGACCTATGGTCGAAAAATTAAGCTTTTATATCCAAAGGGAAAAAAGTTACAAGCCGTTAAATATCAAGTTGGAATAATCTCATGTCCATTAAAATTTTAGTGATGTTTTATTTGGCGTTACCATAGTTACGTCTTTTCGATTCGCATGTTTCTTCTTTCTTATTCTAGAGCTCGAATACGCTACCTTGCGGTGATTAACAATACTAAAGAAAAGGGTAAAACATTCCATTCCACGTGTTTTCTTTGGGGAAAATTACAGGCTTCAGACAGTTTGTGGTGAAATGTAATTTCAGAAGAATAGAAAAGAAAGCTGCCCACACACGATGAAAAATTACTGTCATTCATTAAGCGTCAAAGCAAGTTATAATTTACGGCATTTGTTTGTTTTACCTTTTCCATCCGCAATTAGACAGTGGCTGCAGTGCCCCATTCGGAACTCCAGAGCTCGAATACGCTACCTTGCGGTGATTTACAAAACTGCAAATGAAACTAAAACTTTGCCACGTTGCGTTCCATGTGTGTCTGTTGACGTAAACACAGGCAGTTTGTTCTGAGTATTTATTAACGCAATCGATGTGTCTTAGTTTGCTTTCAGCTACAGAACTTAATTCGTCCCTTAGTAGTATTCTCGAGCTCCTCAAAATAATGTTAGTTTTCATTATTTCCTTAATAATAGGTGAAAACGAAAATTCTGGATTAACAAACTTGGATAACGTTATACAAGGTAAAAAATTTTATTGTTTTGTATGAATTTGTAAGAATATGGGAGTTTTTTTACTCTTAAATTAATTAAACTTACCATATTTTACAGCAGCATTTAGTTGGAATGGACAGTATGCAAAACATTTTCTTGAATATATTATCGTAGAACAAAATGAATAACCGAGAAAGAATTTACTTTATTCCTTTTATTCTCAGCTGAAAGGTTTCGCCGAATTTGTTTAGGGTTATAGTTTTGGTATTGTGCGAGCAAAGTAGCCTTGGCGAGATTTCGCGTTTTTAGTTAAACCATTTTTAATTTTTATCATGAGTGGAATAAAATGGTAGTAAAATTACAGAATTCGATAAGTGAAAGGAAATAATGGTCAATCAACTGAAAAGAAAACTACCACCATATATCCGTGAGAATTTTGTTGATGATTTGCATAACATGACACAATTAAATCGTAGTTCAGAAATTAGAAAAATCGAAACAGAAAATTTTTAAATGAACCGATTCGGGAATTCGAGAGAAATAACTCGGCTACAAATGGAAAACAATAAGCGCTAGCCAAGCAAGGCAAAAAAGTATCATCTTCTTTCGATAACAATTTGTAATGTCATATTGAATTTTCTAGCATTAAGTGTTATTCTTGTCAGGCCACAATTATTATTTAGTTTTATCAAGAATTGATAAATATCGAATTCAACATCGTGGAAATAGCTGCTTAGAACTACGGACTACGTAGTTTGCATTAATCTTTGACGTTTAGTAATGCTTCTTGAATTCTCATTTCTTTCTACGTGGGCCAGAATATCCACAAGACTTTGAAAATTAATTTAAAAAGAATAGAGCGAAAAAATGATACGTACAAACAAAAATCACAACACTTTTAGCATTTTCTTCGTTACCACGTGCGTTTGTTTTAGTTTTCAAGTCCGCCATTAGACAGTGACTTCAGTGCCCCCTATAGTTCGTTGGAGTTGCGAATATAGTTTATTGGAGCTGCAAATTCACAAACTTCAAAGGTTTCGATTTTAACGGAAAAATCTTAGGCTCAACTCAATTCAAGCCCTGAGCTAAAAAGCAAAATATATTACTAGAGACCACGAATATGAAAGCGACGTTTCAAACGTACAAAATTACAGTTTTGCAATGCTCAGGAGCCCCTTAGCCATCACCACACTAGACTCTAGTGTGGTGGTGCCTTAGCCCTTCCGGCTCTGCAAGTCGGTACAAGTTATTTTGAAACCTGGGGAAGGGGTGCTTTTTGATCCAAAGGAAGCTCATAATGCGTTTTTAATCTGTTTCTTTTTAATTGACGATTTAAATCTTTGCGAATCAAATAAGATTGCGAAGGAATCTTCGGGGATTGATGAGCGCTAGCGAGCAGGGTTCAAGAGCCCTCTATTGTTAAAAGAAAAAAAAAACTATTAAAAGTTAACGAGATGGCTAAAATAAGAGCGAGCTAATCATTGGTACGACCTGACAGCGAATGACGCGAAACTTCATATATATATGTGTGTATGTATGACTGTGAGTGTGGATTAGGATGGCTCAAAAATATGTACTAAAAAAAAGTTTCTCCTAGATACCAGGACACCCCTTAATATTTTTATACATATGGATAGTAATATGCTGGAAGAATTTTAGCTTCCAATTTCAACTGAAAGAGGGTGCTCAACCCCCTCCCCCAAACTTCATAAATATGGGAAGGCGGGTTAAAAAAATACATTGAACTGAAAAATCAATGCTACATATTATAATATACACGAATAATATGCATATACATTGCAATAAAATAATTGTTTACAAAAAAACAGCTGAGGAAATTAAATGTTTCTAAACTTGTGGCATTTTCTATGCTACGGCTAATGTTAAATTAAGGGGTCATTAAGCACCCTCTTAAAGTTTGAGTAAGAAGCTAAAACTTTTACAGCATAATTCTACGTATAAAAATAATATAAGCATAAAAGAATAAGGAGCGTCTTGAACTCCAGCTAAAAAAAAAAGTTTTTCGAACCACCCTAGTGTGGGTATGTGCATCTGCATATATATATTTCATATTAACATTAAAAGCTAATACAGTTACAGGGTTACTCAAAATTAAAGCTAGTTTTACATTTTATGTTACATAAATGCTGTCAATATCTTTAAAAGCGTTTCATTGAGCGGGTCATTGAGCAGCGTCTTCAAATTTGAGTAAGAAGTTAAGACTTTTACAGAATAATACTATTAGTAAGTCTGAAAAAATAGGGAGTGTCTTGGACTCTAGCTTAAAAAAAAAAAGTTTTTTTTTTTTTTTGAACCATCTTAGTGTGGATAGGTAACCAGAAAACAAAATGCTACAAGTGATCAGTTAAAGAAATCAATTAGAAGTTCTTTGGTAGTGACTAACAAAAGTTAAAGAAAAAAGCTGATTTTTTTTCATGTAACAAAAGTTGAAGGAAGAAAATATTCTCTTGATTATCTGTGTAGGTCGCACTTTTGCCAAAGAGATGGTCTTTTCGTTTGCAAATACATTCTTTCAATTTCGCAAGACTACGAGCTAAAGAAAAGATCTTCCGTTTCTCTAGCTATATTTGGATATCATTTTCCTTTCTTCCAATGATTTATCCGAGCATACATGTCATATTACATAGCATGATTGTCGAAGCCGTTATCAGTGTTACTTAATATTGATTGATAGGACCTATTCGGTTTAGCAGAAATAAATGAAACGAAACGGACGATTCTGTTAGCCCTGAGGGGAAAAAACTGGGTTATATTGATCGTTATTGCCAGATGGTGTCTGATGGACAAATTAATCGAAATCCTTTGCTTGGTAGAAAAATGTTCCTTAAGGCTTAATTGTCTACTTTTTGACTCTTAACGAAGCGGTGTTCAAACATTTTATAACCATGATCCAGTTTTTTCATAAAGAAATTATTATACCCTCCCTTTAATTTTTATAATGATTCAATTCCTTAAATTCTGTCCATAAGTTACTATTTATTTAATGGATTAGAAAAACACTAGTATTACATTTCATGTAAAATAGTTTTTTTGCATTAAAACATATTTTTTTGTATTTCAATATGGGTATTGAGAATTTTACTACTTTAAAAACACGAAAAAAAAAAACGAAATACAGATGCTTACATCATCTGCATATGCATAACAGCGACTAATCGAGTAACGCTCTTGACGTCATCAACAATGAAACTTATGCCACATCTAATTTGATAATATTCTTTTGTAATGCTTGACATGCGGGGAAATGCTTTACTTTGACAAGGTTGAACTGGATCAGGTCACTTAACTGTTTTACAGGTAAGACTGTCATTTTAGGTGAGTGATGAAACGAAAAAGTGGTTAACTACTAACGCTATCTACTGGAGTTGAGGGTTAATGCACTGGAGTTAGGGTTAAAATTTCAACTACTAAAATATCACTAAAGAGGCAAGGGTTTCGTTCAAATGTAGAAGCAATTTTCACCCGTCATACCTAGACGGGTGACTTTGTTAGTGAAATATTATTTATTGTGTTGGATCGCTTTTAAATGCTATTCTTCTCAAACGATATCAATGTTCCAGGCGTTCAAGCCCGAATGCCACAGCGATGACGTTTTGCTGATTTTTATTTTCAATTTTTGATTGACGCCAATTTTTTTGAGAAATCCTGAATTGCTTATTGTTCTCATTTGACGTCGATGCTCTTTTGATTTTATTTTCCTATGCTTATAATGCAAACTCCTCCGTCCATCGGCCTCCGAAAATGGGACCTCTTCCTGGACTGTTACTTCCATGTCTCATCGAGTTCACTTTATTTATACTCGACCCTCTCGGCTTAACACAATCCTGTTTAGACATCAAAAACAGTATCCAGCACACAACATCCATCCCCTGGCATTCTTTGGATTTTGTCGCTTTGAATTCAAATTATGATGGTGATAGGAGCCATTTGTAGGAATTGTAGGAACATGAAACTCGACGAGTAGGAACCAATCGCAGTTCTTGATTGTGAAAAACATAATTTGAATTCAAGATGTAAAAATTCAAATGAATGTTTTATTTTTTATTTATTTATTTATTTATTTATTTATTTTTTATTTTTTTTTATTTTTTTTTTTATTTTTTTTTTCCGTCCACGTGCGTATGTATGTATATGTAGATGTTGGAAACTTTTGCCTGCCTTCCTTACAATCGCTTCATGTCTCCGAACAATAATTGGACTTTTGCATACGTTTTTTGTTTACATATATGGCTTTATACAGTGGCTCCCAAAAGTCTTCGTACACCTACGACTTTCAACGAAATAGGCCCTAATTCATTGGTTAGAATTAATATTTCGGAATAGGTATTTAATTATAAGATCTATGATCTATTTTTAACAAAACTACATAAAAAGTTTTAAAAAAATATTAAACCCTAATTTTTTAAAAATCAAAAACCAAAAAGTGCCGGAAATTTTATTTTACAAAAGTCTTCGTACACTTTATAAAATGTCTATATATTATTGAATAATCTACTTTTTGATTAAGTTATTAATTAGTAGAATATCATACAATATTCATAACACCTTTTAAACGTCTGGGAATAGATTTCATTCTTTTTTTTTATTTTTATTTTTTTTTTTTTTGCGCAATTTCTGAGTAAGTGTTCTACCACACTTCGAGTCTTACTGTTTCTCGCTCTATTTTCGTTTTAAAGCCCTATTTTCGTAATCTAGCCTCCATATATCTCTAAATACGTTATATTCAGTTCAAATCTGGAGATTGAGAGGGTATTTTCTAAACTTTAGGACAATTTTCGAGGCACTAGACGCAAACGTTGAAAACCGTGTACTTCTTATCGTTATCTTGATAAAAAACAAAGTTGTTTTCAATAACCAAATTTTTGGCTAAGAGTTCAAAATTGGTTTTTAAAATATTTAAAGGAACAGCATGATTCATTATTTCATCAAAAAAATACTAACAACCAAGTCCTAATGCTGATATGCACCCTCACACTAGAACACCTCCACCGTCCTGATTAACCGATCCAACTAAGTTCTTAAGATTAAGTTCCTAATTTTTCTTCTACTTACAATTATACAACAATTTAACCAAAAATGTTTAATTAATTTTTTCTGTAAGTAAGACGCAATTATAAAACGTTTTGAGCTTATTTATCATTGATTTTGCGACGAAAAGCGTAAGCTTTCTGCTTTTCGCACGGCCAAGAAAATTTCTGCAGGAAGAGGTCCCGTGTAATCCAGCTAATCAGAGAACTTGGCGAACAAGTTTAGGTGAAAATTAAATGTAAAAATTTTCATTCAACTCTGTAGAAACTTTTACAGCACTCAAATGCATATTTTTCATAATTTTTTTAACTGTAAATCTCCGATCACGCTTTGTTAACTTTGCCGGTTGACCTTTTCTTGCCTTGTTTTCAATCCTATTCCTTTCTTTAAACCATTTTATCAAGCACTTTACTATAGAATGAAATAAAATAACTAGTTTAGAGACATTTCAAACCAATTTACCGCTACTGTGAGGAAAAAAATTCAACTTTCGAATGGTGTTTGTGGTTTTTTACGAATACCAGTCATTTTAAAAGTAATAAGCCCAATATTAAGGATTAAATAAACAAAAAATTAAAGCCAAATGACATTTAAGGGTCAACACAATGCAAAAATAATAAAAAAAATTGACATATGATAATTTTAATCATGAATTTATTCGAAAATATTTGAGTGTACGATGACTTTTGTGGCGTGTTATTTCTCTGTCTCTTCGTTTTCTGACCCATTTCAAAAGGAGATCCGTCAATATTTTGAAGAAACCAATGGTTCGTATTTAGAATGACATAAGAATGATGTGAAAAAATATTGGACTTCATATTCGAATTCAGTTTCGAGTTTCTTTGGTTTTACTAAAAAATTTCAAAGTGTACGAACACTTTTTGGAAGCCACTGTATGTGTATGTAGGTCACTGGAGATATTTTCTCAGCTATACAGTTGAACTTGTTTATAACGAGCGCGAAGTGATCGATACATTTGCACGAGTCGAGAAAAAAAATTGTAAAAAATTTATACTTGTATTGTAAAAATGCATAAGTACTTTACATTCCTGTACAGTACCAAAGAAGTTGGTCAAATTTCTTTGAACTCTCTCTCTCTCGGAGGACATCGGCGTCGACAAAAATTTAATTTTAAAATGCTTATTTACTTCACAAATTCAAAAAAGGGCTGTTTTCACTTTTTTTGGACCGTTATAAGCCTTTTTTAGTTAGCAAACTCATGATTTTCAAATTTAATTACTTTTCATTGTTTACGCGAGCTATAAGGAACATTCAACTTAAAATTTAAATTGATTTTCCTTTAATCCTAAATCGCTTTTTTTACAGGAAAACTTCATTGCAGTGTTTCAAGCTTAGTGTGATTGGGAAGGCCCATAAAAAACATAGCCTAAGACATTTTTCACGTGTGCGTTCAGAAACTGAAAAAGCCTAAATTTACTTTTTTTTTTTAAAAAAAGCTAGAAGCAATTTTAAGTAAATAAAATTTCATTTTCATCAGTTTTATTTTTTTTATTTTTTTTGTAATCTTTTGCACGAGATAGTTAACGTGGAACAATTGCTGAATAATATTATGTGTTGTCCTTTCTTGCTTCAATGTTAAGAAATTAAATTCTTTCGTTCGCTTTTTATTATTGAAACTTTGTATAAGTAACCACAGGCATTTAAAATATTTCCTATTTAGTTATATTTGCCCAACTGTTTTGTATTGTAAGTACATATAAAAGTACCGTATTACTCCGCATTATTCGGCATGCCGGAAAATAACGAGGTTGACCAGCGTGCCGAAAAGTTAAAATTTTCCGGCATGCCGGATTATTCGAGGGTTTTTTTTTTTTTTTTTTTTTTTTTTTTTGAGTAATCACGATTGCTTATTGTTCTCACTTGACCATCTCTTTGATGTCCGGTTCCTTTTTCAACTTGGACCAGGGACCTCTGCAGGCGCGGCCAGGGGCGGCAAATAGGGGGAGCGAGAGGGGGCGGTTGCACCCCCAAATTTTTCACTAAGAATAATAAAAAAATGGCTAAATTCAATTTAGATAACTTAGAAAATTATTTGCTTGCATTTTAAGAACAGAAAAAACAGATGGAGAGTAATTGTTAGCCTTAACTAAAGAAGTAATCTCTTCATATGGGTTAAATATTTCAAAATTGTTTACTCTGTGCTATGATGGTGAATCTTCTATGAGATGCCCATACAGTGTTTAGACTGCACAATTGTTACGCGTAAACTCCATGTCATTTTACATAAAATTTTATGCTCATATTATGACTTAATGTTAAGCGTGTTAATAAGTGTTCATTGATTCCTTGTACTAGAAACATATTTTAGCCACTCGATTTAGCAACATTATATGCTTTCTTAGAAACTCTTTGTAAAGATATGCTCTTTATGAAAAACATCCCACATCAAAAAATACTTTCACATCAACAAATATATCATGAGGCTCTTTACTTGACAATCTCTGAGTGACACACGATGGTATTCAAAAGTTAAATCTGTAAAAACCCCGTGGAAGAATTACTGGAAAGTGACCTTTTCAATCATAGAAAATCTGATGTCATTTTAATATGTATGACTTTGTTTGAATTTTTGTTTACTTTATTTATACTGCGGAGCGTTTTTTGAACAATGCCACAGTCTATCATAAAAATTTCAATCCGCTAACCTTAATTCTTGGATTGATAATTGATTTCACACTAATGCATGCTTGAGCCCTTGAACAAAGTGTAAAACTTTGTAACAGAACTTTCCATAACAGTTTTTACTGTATGCCAATGTAGAAGAGGTAACAAAATCACATGAAGTTTTAGTCAAAATATTAAATCACTACTTTGAATAAAATGATCAATTCAGTTTCTCAAGAAATTGAGACAGGATTTGATGAGATATATTTATCATTTATCTGTCCAATATTGTGTAGATCGGTTATATAAAGCGAAAAAGAAAATATTACACTTATAAATAAAATGTATAGCACGAAGGAAGAGGAATTGTTTTGTGAATTGCGACTATACTTTTTAATGACGCTAAATGAATACTGGCCCAATTTAAAAAGTTTTCTTGGTTACTTTAAAGAGCGGAATTTGAAAGAAATGTGTTTTTTAATGTAACTTTCTTGTTTCATTGTTTTTTGACTATTTCAATCAGGTCAGTCATTTTATAGTAGATAACTTTTGTATCTCAACTTCAATATTGCTTTATTGTTCTTAACATTAAAACCATTTTATTATCACTTCCTGTTAACCAATATGTATTTTATACCGTACTGAGGAAATTCATGTTCAAAAAACTCGACCCCCCCAAACGAAATGCTGAAATGCCGCCCCTGGGCGCGGCTCCTCCCATCCTGAGCCCTGTCCCCCGGAATCTGCTGCTCCTGGTCGGTGGCGTCCATGTCCTGCACACACGCACGCTCATACGCATACACACACGCCTACGTGCATACACACTGGTTTACACACACACACACAACTATACACATGTAACCGCCCAGGAGGAGGGGCAGGCTTGGAGGGACAGAAGCCGTTTTTAGAAACAATAACTCCATTGAGTAGGGTACTGTTGCAACTCGTGATTGCGAAACACATAATTTGAATTCAAAATTTCAGAATTCAAATTAATTAATTTATTTATTAATTTTTTTTTGCAACAAAACAAAATAATAAATCTTAAAAATAATCTTTAAAAAGAAAGTGTAGGGGAAACCCGGCTAAAGTGGAAAACCCGGACAAAGCGAATTTTGCCTATAACTCCCAAATAATTAGTGGACTGGCAACTGTATTGTCATAGCAACGGTCGCCTGTTGCCGCTCCGTGTGCGGCATACACTTCGGTACGAGTTCGCGTCACGCGACGCCAGTGACCGAACAAAGTATGTTTCGGAGAAAACAATATTAGTTTACAGAGGTTAGTGTTTCATCTATAACTTTAATACTATTTGTTACATGTTCTTAGTTATGACTAGGATTTGATGTACGATTATGTAGCTTTCAACTATCCGTAGACGACGAGTTCAGATGATCTAATTTTTTAGTAGTTTTTAGTAACCTCAAAAATGTACCTGAAGGGCAAAGCGGATTGGGCAAAGTGGATACCATATTCACTATGCCCGGTCGTGATAAGTAATTTCATCCGAACCTGGAAGTCCTTCAATTTTAAGACCTCAAGACAATGCTACCATTGAAGACCGTCCTCATACTCCCATGGGACCTGAAACAACAGAATAAGTCCAAGGTAATGATGTTCCCGCCGCTTCACCCAAACCTGGATGTGCTAAGAACTACTACATGTGCTAAGAACTACTACAGTAATTCAGTTTTACAGCCTATTTCTCAGCCTGCTAAACCTATAACAACACGTAAGCTAAAGCTACAGAGTTCTACGATCCTGAGAAGTACTCCAGTAAAGGACAATCAAAAACAAAAATTTGAAAAATCAAAAAAGACTGTCATGAATTAACTAGATGATGTTTCGACTAAAGCTTCTCAAATGACTTTTAAAAAACCACTACTAAAAAGATCTATGGTACAAAACATAGGACTGCATAAGAGAATGATAAGAAGAAGGGAGTAAAGAAATTTGATGATTTAAGGTGCATTTTCTGTGATGAAATGTTCATTGAAGTAGATGATCGACCAACGGATACAATGTGTATTTGTACTCAGTGGTGTCATAAAAAGTGTTCAGCTTTCGAAAATAGTAATGATTTTCTTTGTGATAACTGCAATGATTAATATTGTAGCAGAAAAATGTTTTTTTTTAATATGCTCCTAAATTTTGGACATTGACTTTTTTTAGTTTAATTTCTCTGTTTGTTATAATAATTAGTATTATAAAAAAGGTTTTTTAATATGAGCCTTTAATTTCCGATGCTTATTTTATTTTTAAGTTCTATTTCTTTTTTTAATAACTACAATAATTAGTATTGTAGAAAAAAAATGTTTTTTAATATGCTCCTTTAATTTTCGACGTTTATTTTATTTTTAAATTCAATTTCTTTGCATGTAATAACTACAATAATTACCATTGTAGGAAAAAAAATTTTTTCGGATATGTTCCTTTAGTTTTCGATGGTTATTTTATTTTTAACGTTTAGTTTTATGGAAAATGTTGGTGTTCGCTTTGCCCTGGTACCGAATCCACTTTACCCGGGGTGTTGGGCAAAGTGGATATTTATGCTATTGTTGAACACTGGCGTTATATCTAATAGTGTAATTAATATTAATGACAACTGTTACTGCATTACGTAAGTTCATTAAATGAAGAATGATTATAAACAATTGTTTCAATTTCCAAAGTAATAACTAAACGACAATAATCAAGCTTAAGGTATTCACGTTGCCCGGGTTTCCCCTATTGCATATAATATGTGCATGTTATTTATGGTAGGTCATTATTAGTGGATTTCGTTGCATGCCAATTAAGTTATCAATTCAGAAGCAATCATCGTTACTGCGATTTCTTCATTTTTTTAAATAAATTGGTTTAGGTTACTTTTAGAGAGATAAGGTTTTTTTTTTTTTTTAATTGAATAGATATGTTAAAATTCTTTAGCACTGGTGTAGGTGCGGTAACTTACTGCTTAAATGTTTGCTTACATAAGTTTTAATTTAATTTTTATAAAATTATTCGTTATTGAAAAATATTTTTCTTGCTAAAATAACAAATGACACTGTCAGTAAAAACTTTTACAAAATTATAATCTTTATTAATACTAATAAGATATGTATAGAACTTATATTCATTTTTAAGCTGAACATATATTTTTTATAGTATTTTTCTTTTTTTCTAACCTCGATTTTTCCGGCATGCTGGAAAGGACCAGGCAAGTGTTACTGAAAATCTGGTGACCCCCGAATTTAGAGGCAAGCCTGATAATGCGGGGTAATACGGCATAATTATATGTTTCCAGATATACAATGAAGGAACGTATAATATTAGACATGTTGGAAACATAAAAATTCCTACATGTTTTCTTGAAATTTTCAGCTGTGGTTCTGATTAAATTTTGATCATTGGAGGAACACTTGTGTATCTTAATGCTTAGTTGTACTTACGTCTATTAACAAATAATGCAAGTTATGAAATGTAAAATACTTTATTGGTTAGAAATTTCAGAGCTTATTTACATCATATCATTCAATTAAAACCAAAATAAACTATTATAGTTTAAAACTTAAAATTGTAACACGAAAAAATATCAAAAATTCTTTAAAAAAAATTTAAACCAGGTTCAATGATTATTTATTTGTTTGTTGTTTTATTTTTATTTTATTTTTAATTTATTATTATTACTTTTTTTTGTTTGTTTTGTTTTGTTCTGTTTTCAATTTTTTCAACATATTCTAAATTTTTCCTTCTTTTGCGTGAAATGTAACATGATTTAATCATAAAATTAAAACGTACTTTTAATCAGTGATAAAATATTCTTCTAAATTTGGAAAATGATTTCGTGCAGCCAATAAACATATTAATGACAAAAAAAAAATTGGCGAATTGATCTAGTCTTTCAATTTTTCCTGAAAATCATTGTGACAAACTCCATTTCTAATTTTTTCAGTTTTTGGAAATCAATGACAATATAAATATGGAAAATCATAGTAGAAAAATATAAAAAAAATTTTGTGGTATATGTATTTTTTACTTTAATGTATGAAATTCGTAACTTCATCCAGTCATCGCGTTCGGCGGAGAAGTCTCAAACTGCGCAATTGGTAAGTCTTAGATGCAGGTTTTTTCTTTTTCAGTTTATTGCACTTTTTGCAATCTTCAGTTCGTTTTGCTCTTCCATTTTTTGAATCTGGGCGCTCTGTTAGAGCAGTCTGTATTTCAGCAAACTTTGCAACATCCTTATTTACCATTCCTGAACATCTTTCTTTACCAAGATCATCATTACTTCGCTTTTCTGAGTTAGATTTTGATAGTTTATTGAATTGATTCGTATTAGCATCTTTAGAATGATTATTATTCTCTGACTTCCGATTGCCTATTCTTATGCTAGAAGACTGAACTTCCGGAGAATAACTTACCTTTTTCGTTGACAGTGTGTGTATGGTCGCAAATCCGATTTCATCCTGCTCCTTACTGGAATTATTATTAGAACTTCCAAGTTCATCAACATCAGATAATATCATGGGATACGTTGGTGCTCCTAACCATTTTTCATTCAGTTTACCATCTTTTCGTTTTAAAACATTAATCGCATCTTTCTCTTCAATGGAACTTTGGTCACAATTTTCACTTTTAATTATAGTTGGTGGCAAAACTGCCAACATTCTCTCTTCTGTGGAAGGTGTAGTTGCCGAAATCGTGATGGAATCTTTCTCCTGAACAGAATTGCAAGTAACTCTTTTAATCTCAAAGACATTTGGTGGCGAGATTTTTGTTTCCTCGGAAGTTTCAATTTTTGGGAATTTTTGACTTGAGTTTTTATCATTCTGATTGAAAATTTTAGTCGAATCAAGAAATGAAATTGAAGTTTTCTCTTTGGAGGAATCAGAGCTACAGAAATTATCACGGTTAACAAAGCACGATGGAAAAATTAGAGATGTTTTGTTTTCTGTGAAAGGAACTTCTTCATTTGATTTTTCGCTTTTCCTTCTGTTTTTCATACTGATCAAAGTTCTACCTCTCTTTCTTTTTTTCGTACGTTTTGTTCTTAAAAGATTGCTTTCTTGCAAGTCATTTTGGAACGATTCCATTGAAAGATCTGTTGAATGCTTCGCATTTTCACTTTCCAATTCCATCATATCATATTGCGTCTGCGCATCACAACAATTTACATTTACTGTATTTTCTTTTAAAAGATCTGTTTGCGCTTCAGCATCACAATAAAAAACTTTCTCGCATAGATTCAAACTGCTTTTTCTATTTTGCTGGCAATTGAGATGGTTTATTGATTCCAGCTTCTCTTCGTACTGATTTGACTTAAGGGAGCTATTACAATCGTACTTTTTAGAGTTATTTCCATTTTTTTCTACTGAAATTCTTTTGCGTTTTTTGCTTCTTTTATTTGACTTATGAATATCCAACAAACCAATGTCTGCTTCTTTTCTATCTTTTAATTCGTCAATTTGACCTGTCTCCTCCAAATTTATCGTTGATTTATTTGAAAACGGATCTTCCAGAACATAATTTGTTATAGAATTTAAAGAGTATTCTATTCCAGTTTGACTGGATGCTTCAACTAGCGCGTCATCATATATGAAATCAAATGGACACATTATCGTTGTCGAGTTTTGTGAGTTGGTAAACGTATTATGTGCATCAGACAGCTCCTGAACTTCATTTTTTCCTTTATTCTGCGTCTCCACATTGAAATCTGCCGCTTTGCATTGATTATACTGGTCATATGGAAATAGTGGAACTGCAATTTGTGACTCTGAGGACGCATCATCATGTCCCATTTCTGTAGTATAAGTTTCGCTATTCGCAGTGATCAAATTTTGTCCAAATCGTAGAACATCAGAATCAAATAAGGCTTTTAAAAAAACATCAGCAGCATTTGAATCTTGACTATTTATGTTGATTACGGGCATATGAAAGACATATTTTTCATTAGATGCGTTGCACACAAGTTTCTCATTTCTGATCGGTAAATTTACTATATCTTTAATGTTTTGAAATTCCTTACTAATTAATTCTTCGTTATTTATTAACTCCGTATGATGGTTAGATTTTCCGGCAACACAAACGGCCGTTTTTTCTTCACTTGTAGGATTTAAATTTTCCGAAGTTTCGTTGCCTGCAATTTCCTTTTTTTCAGTTTTTGTATCGGAGCAATAAGGCACACGGCAAGAAACTTCGTCCATTGTTTTTTCTTCTGTCATTTTTTCCTCATTAATGGAGTGCGATGTATTACTAATCAAGTTTGTTATCTCTGAGTTAATTGTTTTTTCTTCGGCATTCCTTTCGTTGCTTAGAATCTCAGATGTAGGCGCAATATTAGAAATGTTAAGCGCATTTTGTTCATTAGAATTGACTTCACTCTCTAAATTTGTGTTTTCAGCATTTGAATTTTGCTCTAAATTAGATTTCTCTATTGTATCTAATAGCTTTGTAAGTTCTTCAAAGTTGTCCTCCGTTGAAACTATAGGTTCTTCATGGACAAAATTTTCTATTGCAAAATCTACCAAACAGGATGAAGTGTTCAATGTTTCTGCTGCGCTTGGTTCTATTGTGAGTAAATCACTATAATCAAGTAAAGCATTCAAGTTCCTAATGGCAACTGTAGTTTCGTCCATCTCTGCGGAATTTGAAAAATTAAATAAGTGATCATCACAATGAGGTTCTGTTTCAAAAATTGGAGAGATCTCTAGCGAAATTTCATTACTTGTATTCATAACTTCATCACTGGCTACTATGAAATGACCTTCTTTTTTATTGTAGTCACTTAATATCTCATTACAATTGTTTATTGTTTCACAAAAAACATTTTCTTTCTTTTGGGGAACAGGATTCAAATACTGATTTGGGTCATTATAAGAAGGTAAACTGCTTCTCAATTCGGCTGTTATTTCTTTACATTCCTCGAATGCGTTTTCAAAGTACCCGCCTCCTAATTTCATGTTGGTTCCTCCAACAGCAAATCCTTGTTTGCGGTGTAAAAGATATTCGCAAAAATCGGGGGAAGGATAATCATCAATGTTACGTGGATTTTGCCCTACATCTTCGCAAATTGGTTCATTCTGGTAGTAACCAAGCATCTGTTGGGGATATTGCATGCGGTTTTTCTGATACGGGTTAAACCCTCTTATGCACTCCTTTGGGTAATTCATGCAATACGGGAGGCAACTTCTGCTCTGTTCTTCCACTTGCATTTGATTATAGTATGCCATGCTAGAACTTGTTTTTCCTCTCGACCGCTGACGGTAGCTCACAGGTCTTGGGTGTCTTGGAGTTGAATGCATTCGAGAGCGTTTAATGAAATTGGGAGGTGGGAACATTTTTTTATTCGAGTAACCATGGCCATTCCACACATCATACTCGGATACAGGTTCGTCAACGAAAATAGGCCATTTATAATCTAGAAGAATATTTTTCATTCAATTATCACACAACATTTGCATCATTTTACATTTTGATAACTTACGAACACCTAACATTTATACTTTATCAAATTTGCCGACTACTGTCTGTTTTCTTTAGCTGAGATCTAGCGCCAATTTGCGCATGCGTCAAATTTACTCTTATTTTATCAAAATAGGGGAGGAAACCCGGAAGCAAGAAATGCAAAATAACGTGTTCAGCAGTTCTTCCAAACTAGCGTCGAAAAAGACAGAGATAGAAAGTGCGAGCGGAAAGTACCCATCCTCAACCTATCGCCCCTTTTCAAAATGGAATCTCTCCTGAGTGGTAGTCTTTGCTTTCGAGAACGGACAACTAACAATTTAAGATCTACAAATAAAATGAGACGACATCGTATTGTAACCACAAAGGGAGCAACTCAATCCTCTTCTACAGAGACACTGCACATTTCAACTTTCTGCGGCTCATCGTATTCCAGTTACGCCGAGCCGGCCCAAAGACGATTAGAGCAAAGGGGCCCAATCGGGCCCCGCATCAGCAGGGGCATGCTCTAAAAAAATCTTTTTTTCCTTACGAAAATAAAAAAGAAAAAAAAATGAAATAAAAAGTTCAAATGAACTTACTGATATTAGTTATAAGGTGCTTAACTTTTTTTCCTCACAAAAATAAATAAGGAAAAAAAATGAAATAAAAAGTTCAAATAAACTTAACTGATATTAATTATAATTTGCTTAACTGATATTTAATTTGGGTGTATGGAGCTACTTTCAGTGCGATTAAGGTAGTAGGGGGAGTTTTTTTCTGCAGCTTTTAGCATCCCTATTAAAATTAGCAAAATATATTTCAAAAACGACTAGTCTCAACTAAATTTCCGGAAAAAAAATTTAAACAAATAGCCAGTTGAACATTTTTAAATCCTTATCCAAGGCCATACCCGCTGTACCCTAGAATATCCGATCAAAGAAAAGAACTAGGTACTAGTAGGGAACCACTGTACATTTTTTTTTTATAATTGTCTGCAACTAATACAGTGAGCAATAACATAAGGGTCAAGGGCCCTTATCCCAGGATCTTGCTACCACATAGGCAATGCGAGAATTGTCCCGAGAGCACGAAATTTTAGGATTTTCCAAAACCGTCTATTTCATTTATATATTTACTTTTATTATTTGTTTACTTTCTTTATTCGTGTTGATAAAAAATGCTAAAACTCAGCAGGAATGACAAGTTCTCTAATATACAATATACACTAACGTAGGTCCAATTCCGAAAAATAAATCAATAATTGAATAAATTATAAACCTCTAATGCTGCGCGCTTGATACGCGTAATGGACCAAAAGCTGGCTAAAAAAAAAAGTACTCATAAGGTACATTAAAAATTTCTATAATGGAATGAAAGTACATGAATAGCCAAGCATTTATCGCTTGGTCTGCCAGGGCGGGTAAGGGGCCGGACGAGTTGGTGGGGGATCAGAGATCACCAATTTTCAGCAGAAAAACTGCAGATTTCTGCATGAATTCTGAAGGTAAGCCTCAAATCTTTAAAATATCTGAAGAATTCTTCAAAATTTCTGCAGGTTTTGTGAGGAAAATGCAGCACATTTTGCTATTCCCGTTTAAAATTAGGCATTTTCGCGCAAAACAAAATGTGGTACTGATTTGATTACACTAGTTACATTGATGTGCTTAGATACATGTATTTTAGTTACCATTATGTCATTAGATTACGTATGTGGACGTGTACGTAGTACACGTTTATGGCAGTGTTTTTTTCTGTTTCTCAGAACAAGGGGTGTGTGTTTTTGAACTATAAAGGAGGGCGCCACTGATTAAGATATGGATTTTAGAAAAAAAAATGCTGGAATGAACCCCCCCCCCCCCCCCTCCCCTTTCCCGTCTTCACCGCCATTTTTGGGCACTAATGCTCTTTAGTCATTATTTTTGAAATAACGAGCTCGAATGTTTTTCGAGATGGCAGATGGCTGATCTCTACTACGTGTATCAATTTTCAGAAACAGGGGTAGGAAAGTGGTTCTCCTCCCCCCAGAAAATGGAGACTCGCTGCAAAATTTGGGAGGGGGGAATACCATTTCCTTAAGTTACTGAATATTAAGACACTTAATACAGATCATCTCGAAAAACATTCGAGCACGTTATTTCAATAATAATAGGGGGGGGGTGTTCATAACGAAGAATGCGCTGTTAAAAAGTTTCATGGCGGTTGTCAAGCGTGGATTTACTCTCATTTTTCAAAGGTTTCCTTATTTTAGGAGGAGGGAACGCTGCAAAATTTAGGGGGAGTACCCTTTCCTTAAGTTTCTTAATATTAAGACATGTAGTAGAGATCAGCAGCCATCGGCCATCTCGAAAAACATTCGAACGCGTTATAATAATAGTTAAAGAGCATTAGTGCCCAAAAATGGCAGCGAAGACGGGGAAGGGGGAGGGAGCTTCATGGCGCAGATGTGCAGTTGAAATGTTTAATGGCGGTTCTCGAACGTGGATTTACTCTCATTTTTCTGGCGTTTCCTTATTTTAGAGGGAGGGGGGTGCACTGCATATCTGGGTGGCCACCATTTTCTGGGGGGATTACCCCTCCCTAAAGTTTCTGAATATTAAGACACGTAGTAGAGATCAGCCATCGGCTATCTCGAAAAACATTCGAGCACGTTATTTCAATAATAATGGCTAAAGAGTATTAGTGCCCAAAAATGACGGCGAAGACAGGGAAAGGGGGGTACATATGATGCAGAATGCGCTGTTTTTATTTTTGAATTCGATTTTCAAACGTGCTTTTAGTCACTCTTTTAGTGGGAATTTCTTTTTTGAGGAAGGAAAGGGAGGGGGTGCTATGCAACATTTGGGAATGGGCGCCATTAGGGGGGGGGGGGAATAAACCTCTGGCTAAAGTGTCCAATTATTACTAGGCGCAAAAGAGATTAGCTATCTGCCATCTCCGAAATCATTCCAGCATTTTTTTCTAAAATCCATAACTTACCCAGTGGCGCCCTTTATAGTTCAAAAATCACTCCCCCCTCATACAGATCACCCCTTGTTCTGAAAAACATGAAAAAACACTGCCATATACGTGTAATACGTACACGGCCACATACGTAATCTCATGACATAACTGTAACTAAAATACATGTAAATAAACACATCCATGTAACTAGTGTAATCAAATCATTACCACATTTTGTTTTGCGCAAAAATGCCTAATTTTAAACGGGAATATAAAAATGTGCTGCGTTTTCCTCATAAAATCTACAGAAGTTCACCTGCAGAAATTTTGAAGAATTCTGCAGATATTTTAAAGATTTGAGGCTTTACCTTCAGAAAAACTGCAGTTTTCATGCAGAAATCTTCAGTTTTCCTGCTAAAAATTGGTGATCTTTGATCCCCCGCGAACCCACCCGGTCCCTTACCCGCCCTGGCAGATCAAGCGATAATTGCTTGGCTATGTATGTACTTTCATTCCATTACAGAAATTTTTAATGTACCTTATGAGTACTTTTTTTGTGTATCCAGTCTATATTATGATCCACTAGTAAAACGGTGTCCCCTACTTCTCGCAGACTCGAAATTTCCTACTCGACGTTAAATCCCGGTTATCACAAATTTGCCATTTCAACTGCGCTTGTGCGCGGACTTAGCTGATTTCAAAAATCTTGCTAATATTAATTACAAACATTTTAAATTTGCTAATAAATATGAGATGGCAACATATAAAAATTAAAAATCACAAAGCTTCCTCTGGTTTAGTTTTTAGGCCTCGGTAAAGATTGAGTTTCGAGTCTTAATTATTAATGGATTCGGAGTCTGATTTTTCTATCAATGGCACTTTTCAGGGCCAAATTTTCAACCTCAGAAGAACGTACTAGAATTGCAGCATCACTTCAGCCGAACCATCAACCTAAATAAAAATGTATAATACTGCTATTTACGCCTAACGTTAAATATCCTTAAAAGACGGACATCTGTACTCATATTCCAATCATTTTTGAAGTACCCCAACGGGTTTTACGTTTACGTTAAGTAAATATTTTGAAACCAATAAATATTGAAATGTCATTTTTCCCTTTACATTATGAAGATTATCAGGTATTCATATCCGTAATTTCATATAATATATCACGAAATCGCTGTGAAAATATTCTAATCGAATACATTAATTTGTTGGGACTCTAGGTCAGCCTAAATATAAACAAGCAACACAAAATCTTAAAACAGAAAGCCCAAAAAGCTGCTAAGTCAGCGTGCAAGCGCAAATGAAATGGCCAATTTGTGATAACCGGGATTTAACGTCTACTAAATTACCTTCTCCCCTGTTTTTCAGTTTCAACCTTGCGTTTTGATATCTTTATCTTTAACGAATAATAAAGCTGAGAGTCTCTCTGTCTGGATGTCTGAGGAATGTCTGGATCTCCGTGACGCGAATAGCGCCTAGATGAAATTTGGCACAGAGTTAGTTTGCAGCATAGGAGTGTGCACACCTCGAAGCGATTTTTCGAAAATTTGATTTTGTTCTTTTACTATTTCAATTTTAAGAACATTTTCCGAAGCAAAATCATCATAAGATGGAGGTGTAAGTTACGAAATTATCATGACGTGGAATGGGAGAGCGAATGAACGTAGCCAATTGGCGAGAAATTCATCATCCATTATTTGTAAACATACAGGCGAACCAAATGACCTTTTAATTTTCTACTACGAGCAATGCCGTGCGGATACCACATCAGTATTTAATAAAGAGGGGGGGGGGGGAGCATCTTAAAAATCGGCAAAAAGTAGGGTAAATCAGTAAAACATATTGTATTATGTAGTAACTGGCATGAAAGTTACAAATTTAAATAATATGAATATTTTAAAATCAAATTATTTACTTGGTAATTTTATACAACAGCACTTCAGAATAATAATTAATAAGTAATTTTCTTACGATAGTCCATAATTGCTTCAATCTTCAATTTCAAATCGTTTTCCTAATTTAAATGAATTATTAATCAATTTGAAATTTGAATTCATTATTCGAGTTAATAATCAAGTTTATATGAAGCAGTCGGTGCAAGAATTAGTAAGTTGCCACATGCGTTTGACTAAATGCTTATAATTTGAAATTAACCGATTTCGCACTAACAGAGGCGGCGATTGGGACAAAAAGTGGGGGGGGGGGGCAAAAAAAAAAGAAACACACAAACACACACACAAAAGGATTGCTAAAAGCCATTCGCAACTCCAGAGCTCCAATACGCTACCTTGCGGTAGATAACAATACTAAAGAAAAAGGTAAACCATTCCATTCCACGTGTTTTCTTTGATGTAAATTACAGGCTTCAGACAGTTTATGATGTACTAATATTTCAAAAGAATAGAAAAGAAAGCTTCACACAAACATGATGAAAAATTACTGCCATTCACTAAGAGTAGATGCAAGTTATAAGTTACGTGATTTGTTTGTTTTACCTTTTTCTAGAGCCGCTATATAGATAGGCCGACGCATCAGCTTACGTTTAGCCATTTTGGATCGGATTTTTCATTGTTGCACTTCTTGTGTTACCACAGCCAAGTTTCGGATTTCGCCAAATTTGCAGAAAATAATATTTTATTTTATAAACAATTCACGTGCCACAAATAATTGCTTACAGTGAACAACCACCAACGCGATATCTCGCCAGAAAAGACAACCACTAAAACACGCGCTCCGATCCAAAAAGGCTGATCTCATCAAAAAAAAAAACCCTGTTGTAAAAATTTCCCTGCCAAGAAAACCTTTGACTTTTCCGCACAAAAAAGAAAACCTGCATCCTAAACCCAAAAACCCTCAGCCATAAAAAGTTATGATATCTAGTTTGCCCGCCAAGTATCTGCCAAACTATCATCCTCCCTCTTCTCCTTTTTCATCACAGCTACTTCCATTAGAACCTCCTCCCACCTTCAACTCCTCAGAAATATGGATAGATCTTTTAAATTGTTTATCTTGTTTGGCGAGAAGCTTTTTGCTCACCAAGCAAACACTTCACTTTGAAAAGCTTCCCGCCAAACAAGATTAACAATTTAAAAGATCTATCCATATTTCTGAGGAGTTGAAGGTGGGAGGAGGTTCTAATGGAAGTAGCTGTGATGAAAAAGGAGAAGAGGGAGGATGATAGTTTGGCAGATACTTGGCGGGCAAACTAGATATCATAACTTTTTATGGCTGAGGGTTTTTGGGTTTAGGATGCAGGTTTTCTTTTTTGTGCGGAAAAGTCAAAGGTTTTCTTGGCGGGGAAATTTTTACAACAGGGTTGTTTTTGATGAGATATCACATCTTTATGCACTGATATTATTACTTTGTCCGTATTTTTACTTTCTTCTATATCTAAGATATAGAAGAAAGTATTGGATTCGTGCAAATTTTCGAATTTCGAATTTTGACGGATTCGAACGTTTTGAGGTGTGCTGAGTCCATTTCGACCATTTTTGGAAAATGTCTGTCTGTCTGTATGTGTGTGTGTGTGTGTGTGTGTGTGTGTGTGTGTCACGTCTGTGTGTGACCAGTTTTTTGTGGCCGCTCTACAACAAAAACTACCGCATGAAACCGAACGAAATTTAGTACACGTATGTGCCCCTATGTGAACTTGTGCCAATTAGTTTTTGGCGCGAATTCCTCCAAGGGGGGTGGAGCAATGGGACGTTTTTCGAGTTACGCGTGCTTGCTATTCCTCAGGAAGTAACTGGCGGAATCAAACAAAATTTGGTCCATATGTTGGTATTAACAGGAACAGGTGCTGATTCAATTTTAGTGTCAATAGCTCAAACGGGGGTTGAGTTATAGAACGTTTTTTGTCGTCAATTGTGACTGCTGTATCTCAAGAAATAATGAACGGAATGAAAGAAAAATTTATCGGCAAGGAGCCCTTAGTGGGTATAAGAACTGATTTTATTTTTGTGTCAACAGCTAAAAAGGGGGTAGCGCAATCACCCGTTCTTTTTTTCCATTTTGAGTGCCCTATCTCAAGAAGTAATGCTACGTTCTGGTTGAAATTTGGAATATATGTGAATCCATATGTAAACAGGCTTTGGTTCAATTTTGACGCCGATCGCTCAAAAAGGTGTTGATTTTTTTTTTTTTTTTTTTTTTTTTTTTTTTTTTGCGAATAAAAATATTTTTATTAATGCAACAATAAGAAAGATAAATCGTAATAGATTGTCGTCTGCGTATTTCTCGTGATTTTAATTGTATGGAAATGATAGGAAATATTATCTCAATGATTTAAAATTTTTAACTGTTGCCATCTTATGTTTGTTAACAAATAAAATATTTGTAATTAATTCAAGCAAGGCTTTTAAAATAACTTTCAATTTTCGCTCTTTGCTTTGCTTTTGCAATAATTCAGACATTGGGATAGTCGTCAAGTTTTTGCATGTGTAATTTTGCTTTTGTTGGGAATATTGCTTCCTCGTCAAGCATGGGGAGGGATCAGAAAAAAAAAGAAAAATATAGAAGAAAGTTTCGTGATGGCCACAACATACTAGTTAGAATTGAGAACATCAAGTCAAAAAATTTCAATTGAAACAACGCTGTTTTGTGTTTTTAAGGAAACAATAATGGCTAGCCTAATTTTACGTAAAGTTATTTTCTGACTACTAAAATTCTATGTTCATTTTGCGAGAATTGGGCGGTTTAAATTTTATTGCAATCCTTGTATCCTCTCTCTGTTGCAAAGAAAATTTCTTGGATAATGAAATACTATATTTTAAATTACATTGCTTTCGAGTATTTTACAACTTCGCAATACCTCGCTATTACAGTTTCTTTATTTAACAGATTATTCAACATTTTCATGAAGGTTTCTTTAAATGTTTTACAGCTTGAGGGCTATTTTAATCTACCTTTTCACTTTTTGTTTAATTACATTTTTTCTTAAATCGTGGATTATTTAACGTTTTATGGGATAATTTTAATTGTTGGGGATTTATCTTTTTCTTGATAGAAGTCTTTGTCTTGTTTGATACCTAGTTTTGTTTAAAAGTTCATTTAAAAAACGAAATAACGCATGTTATCACCAAGCAAAAAAAAAAAAAAAACTAAGCCATTAATATTTTAAATTTGAATGTGTCAGAAGATCTATACAACTTTACTCGATATCAAATCGCGGATATCCCAAATTTGCCATAGCGAATACGCATGTTGCGCGCGGACTAAGCTCATTAAAAGTCTTGTTTAAATTAATTGCAAAAATATTTTCAGCTAACAAATTACTGCAAAGCACGGATATCCACACACGTATTTCATATATTTTTAATTCATTATGTATTGTTTGTGAAAAATCCATTAATTTAGAAAATAAGCAAACCAATAAAAAAGTGCTATTTTCCGCTTTCAATTAAAAAGTTATATGTGCCGAATTCATATGCGTACAGTTTCATATAATTTGTCATGTAAAATATTGTAATGGTTTAACCCCAGTTTCGCGCTGACCTTTAAAATTTCTACCCTCCATAAATGTATCAAAACTGAAAAACGGGAAGAAAAGAAATTTTGTATCGGCGAAACTGGAGGGGGGGGGGGGAGGAGGACAGCATTATAATCTCATTCGTTAATTTGTTTCTCTGCACAAACAACAAAGAATCTGAAAACAGAAAGCCCAATGAGCTGCGCCCATGCGCAGTCGCTGTGGCAAATTTGTGATATCCGCGATTTAACGTCTAGTTGCAACTGTTGGATATGTTTTAGTCTTGATTGAATTTCATTTCCTGAGACAACTTTGGAATAACTGTTAGACCTGTTCTAACCTTGCAATTGCAGTCCGAGATAAACAAACCCTATAAGCTGAAAGTAAGTACATAAGAATTTAGGGAAAATTAGTGATTTTCAAACTTTAATTACTCCGGCCCATGATGTCCCTGGGAGTTGAATTTTCGTATATGCACTCAATGCCCCCCCCCCCCCAAGAATATGTATACAAAAAATCATTATCGTAGCTCTCCGGGGGGGCTGTGATAGAACCCCGGGAAGTCACATTTTGGGGGGTTAAAATGAGGGGGGAAGGGGAGGGGGGTCAAATGGCACAAAAGGCACATCAGTAGGGCATAAGGAATGTGTGTGCGAAATTTCAGTTTGATTCCCTTTTTCGTCTGTAGCCCTGTCAAAGAAAGCGAAAGCTTTTTGGAACAGCGATTTTATAACTTTAATATCTCCTCCCCCTGATGGTCTAGGGGATTGTATTTTGGTTTACGGCGTCAGGGGCCACTAGAAATTGAGTGTACCAAAAATAAACTCCGGGGATCTTCATGGGGCTGAGATACAGAGGGGTGAAAAACTCAAAAAACCCCAATTCGTTCTGTCGCGTAATCTTGTTCTTGGTCGCTTTATTTTCTTTCGTCTTTGGCGGTGGATTTGCTTCTGTTGGCTGCTGATGTTTGGTTTCCTTGGCGGGGCGGGACGCTCCCGCGTCTCGTGATCTTAAGCTGATGCGTCGGCTCGTATACAGTGGCTCCCAAAAGTGTTCGTACACTTTGAAATTTTTTAGTAAAACCAAACTAACGCTAAACTGAATTCGAATATGAAGTCCAATTTTTTTTACATCATATGTCATTTTAAATAAAACCCTGCAGTTTTTTCAAAATATTGTCGGATCTTTTTTTTGAAATGGGTCAAAAAATGAAGAGACAGAGAAATAATACACCACAAAAGTCACCGTACACTCAAATATTTTCGAATAAATTCATGATTAGAATTATCATATGTCGTTTTTTTATTATTTTTGCATTGTGTTGACCCTTAAAGGTCATTTGGCTTTCATTTTTTGTGTATTTATTCCTTAATATTGTGCTTATTACATTAAAATGGCTGGTATTCGAAAAAAACCACAAACACCATTCGAAAGTTGAATTTTTTCCCCGCAGTAGCGGTAAATCGGTTTGAAATGTCTCTAAACAAGTTAATTTATTCCATTCTGTAGTAAAGTGCTTGATAATATGCTTAAAAGAAAAGAATCGGACCGAAAACAAGGTTAGAAAAAGTCAACCGGCAAAGTTGACAAAGCGTGATCGGAGATTTACAGTTAAAAAAATTATGAAAAATACACATTTGAGTGCTGTAAAAGTTTCTGCAGAGTTAAATGAAATTTTTTACATTTTATTTTCACCTAAAATTGTTTGCCAAGTTCTCTGATTAGCTGGATTACATGGGACCTCTTCCTGCAGAAATTTTCTTGGTCCAGTGAAAGACAGAAAGCTTTCGCTTTTCGTCGCAAAATCAACGATAAATAAGCTCAAACCGTCTTGGAATTACGTCTTACTTACAGATAGAAATGAAGTCAAGTTTTTTGGTTAAATTGTTGTATAACTGTAAATAGAAGAAAAAAATAGGATCTTAATCTTAAGAACTTAGTTGGAACAGTTAACCAGGACGGTGAAGGTGTTCAGTGTGAGGGTGAATATCAGCACCATTTGGAATTTTTTGATGAAATAATGAATCATGCTGTTCATTTAAATGTTTTAAAAACGAATTTTGAACTCTTAGCCGAAAATTTGGTTATCGGAAACAACTTTGTCTTTCTATCAAGATAACGATAAGAAGCACACAGTTTTCAACATTTGCGTCTAGTGCCTCAAAAATTGTCCTAAAGCTTAGAAAATAACCCCTCAAACTTCAAATTTTAACTTAATGTAACATATTTAGAGATATTTGGAGGTTAGATTACGAAAATACGGCTTTGAAACGAAAATAGAGCTAGAAACAGTTAGACTCGAAGTGTGGTTGAACACTTACTCAGAAATTACGCAAAAAAAAGAAAGAAAAAAGAATGAAATCTATTCCTAAACGTTTAAAAGGTGTTGTTGATACTGCATGGTATTCTACTGAATAATAATTTAATAAAAAGTTAGATTATTCAATAATATATAGACATTTTTTAAAGTGTACGAAGACTTTTGTAAGATAAAATTTCCGGCACTTTTTGGTTTTTGAATTTTAAAAAATTAAGTTTTAATACTTTTTTAAAAAATTGCATGTAGTTTTGTTAAAAATTAATCATAAATCTTATAATACCTATTCCGAAATATTAATTCTAACCAATGGTTATTAGCCTATTTCATTGAATGTCGTAGGTGTACACACTTTTTGGAGTCACTACAGGTTTTTTTTCCTTTTAGTACCGAGCATTTATATGAAAAAATAAGATGAAGTTTCATGAGGGTAAAATTATTCTATTGCTGAAATACATTTACACTAAAAAGGATAAAATAACAGATTTAAAAAAAAAAAAAAACTAAGCACTTTTTATAATGCTTTCAAAAGGACAAAATAACTTTTCTGGGTCAGAAAGGACAATCTAAGAATTCCTGTAGTTTTTGAAAGTTTCAAGAAAATGACACCACAGACGAAGAAAAGTGCAGTTCTAGTCATTTCAAACTTTCCCAATAAGAAAAATATGCATGTTTCAACACTCAAAGTTATGATTGAAAGCTAGATAATGATAAGAGAGAGAGAGAGAGCGAGAGAGAAATTCTCTTCAAGACTTGAGCCGCACTTTTCTTCGTTTGGGGTGTCACTTTCTTGGACTTTCGAAAACTACAGGAATTCTTAAATTGTCCTTTCTGACCCAGAAAAGTTATTTTGTAATTTTGAGTGCGTTATGAAAAGTGTTTAGTATTTTTTTTAATCTGTTATTTACTTTTATGGGTAAGGAAGAAGCTCGATTTTGAATCCCACATCAAAGTGGGATGTTTTGAGGTCTTTCATTTTAAACAGTACTGACCCAGGCAACGCCAGGTATTTTTACTAGTGTGTACATAAAAGATAAAACTAAAAATCAAGGTTGTTTTCAGTTTAAATGGGGGAAAAGAAAGAGATCTTTTTTTTTTTTTTTTTCAAATTGGCAGGGAAAGAAATGTCGCCAACATTAAAACTAATTTGCTGACACTTAAAAATCTTTTTCAAAATGCATTTCACTTCTCTGAGTATAAAAATACATCCAGAAGCTAGCAAAATAGTTTATGAAATGTATTCCTATGTTCCCTGACCGAACTTAATATTTAATAGAAATATTTTTGATCATAGCAAAACACGGCACGAACAAGAAAAATGTCAAGAAATTAATTAACATGTAATATTAATAGTACTGCTTACATGTGAAATGTTACAGCTCCTCCTTTTACATATTTTTCTTTCAACGGTAATGCATAGCTATAGTGAACAACTTTTCTTGCACTTGAGTGTTTTAACTCCTTAAGACCGAGGCCGCCTGAATACGCCTTTGTAGCTTAGATCCGAGACCGCCCGAATCCGCCCGACTTCGCGAGCTCAGGGGTGGTGTGTAAAAGAAGACCCCTACTGTGAGACCTCCCTGAAGAAGATTCTTTTTTCTCGTCGATAGCTATTTAGCAAGTGATAGCGACAACTGCATGAATGGGGGTCTGCAAATGACTTGAGGTCGCTTGACTTCCTCAAAAAATGAGAAAAGACGAATTCGCTGTGCGATTTCGTTTCAATTTCCTGCACTTTTAACTCTCACTTTTTTACACCATTTTTTTAAAAAACGAATGCTATTCTAGGGTTTATAAATTAATGTACGAATTATGATAAAATTAATACAAAACAACATTAATAAAGCACAAACTTTGCAAATAACTGCCTATACATGTTTCAGGGTAACAAGGAACCTCGAAACACGGGTGTGCAAGTAAAATACAGATTAATATTCTACATCTAGAGCGAGTACAAGTGTAAGTACTCAACACAAATAGCTGACTGTTTATCAGTTACTAGATTACTATGAGCTAGCCCGACAAAATTTACACATGAAAATTTTCTGCTTTTAATCTAACTTAAGTAATTTTTAATTATTGCGGTTTAATCTAGTTTTAACGACATATGTAACCGCTTTAGTAAATAGAATTAATAAAGCAGACAGCCTATCCTAACCCAACATACTTCACATTTTTTTCTAAAACGCAAAATGTCTGTAAACTAAATTCAATGATAATTTAAAGTGTAATAATGATAGTAAACATAAGGGTACCTCCGCATGCGGAAGAGTATAATTTAAGTTTCAAAACTTGATTGGCCCTGAGAAATGAAGCTTAAAGACATTTTACTGTTTTGAAAATAAATTTTGTACGAAAAAAAAAAAGGTTTCCATGGAATTTTTTACGTGTGTATATGCAAGTTGAAATTTGACTCAATTTGCCATCGAAGTGGGCCAACGAGAGGCCATGTCAGCCATGTTCATAGCCAACGAGAGGCCATGTTCATTTAAAATCGGAATAATAAAAATTTTATAGATTTAATGTGGGGAGGGAGCCCGGCGAAAGAACTAAGAAGGGGTAATCTTGGCTCTCGTCGACCTGGGTTCAACTAAAACATATATATTGAAAAAAATGTCTTCTCGTAATTAAAATTATTTTCACACCAGTTGCAACTTTATACGCTTTTGGGGAATGGTGCATTATTGCACCCTTCCACGTAAATGCAAAAGGAGATTAAAAACGCAGTACAAGGATTATTATAAAATTTTCGGGGAAGGTTGCCGTCAATGAACCGGATCCATGACTGGACTTGGAAGATATTTTCCCCACCAGAGTTTTCTCAGGCACGAAATTAGTTTTAGTGTATTCTTTTATCTGAAAACAATCCAATGCAGAATCATCAAGGAGCTTGACTCAATACATCATATTGTAAAACGTCCAAATAGGATTTATACTGTTCACTTACTAATTATTGACATTTACATTTTGCTTTTACATGCTTTGAATATTACTGAACAACTAAATGGGAACATTGACTTGAAAGAGTACATTTTCAAGTACAACTCCCAATATTTAAAGTTTATGAATCGTCACAGCAATGACAACTATGAGAACATTCAAAATAACGCAGTTGCTATCATTGAACCACGAGGTGTTTCTAAAAATGAACCAGCAAACAAAGTGGTTCATTCTTGGAATTTTATAAATGTTATTGAAGATTCAGCTCAATTCGCTTTAATAATTGATCAATCTCTTGAAATAAATGTGATAATGATGGAAAAGTGTTTTTAAAATAAGTTTTGGAAAATCCCCTCAGTTATCATATTTGTATTTAAAAACTTGTATAGTAGATTCAGTATTTGTTAAAGTAAATTGTAATACCGTTTCAAGAATGTTTGTTGTTCGAGAAAAATACCAAAATTATTGAAAAAAGCCAGTGGATAACTGGCATGCAAGGTGCTATAGCAAAATCCTTGTTGTCAAGTAAAATCTTTGTGGATTTTTGAACTTGTATGAAACAAGACTCCATTTACATAAAAAGTAGTCAAAAACTTTGTACTGCATAGTGAATAAAATATGACAACGTATATAAAGTACAAATACAAAATGAAAAAAGGTTAAAAGACCAGCAAACAGCTGTTTCGGCACTCTAAAATACAAATGCCATCATCAGTGCAAATAAAAACGAAGACAGGTTCAACCCGTTCCGGGTTGAACCTGTCTTCGTTTTTATTTGCACTGATGATGGCATTTGTATTTTAGAGTGCCGAAACAGCTGTTTGCTGGTCTTTTAACCTTTTTTCATTTTGTATTTGTACTTTATATACGTTGTCATATTTTATTCACAGGACTCCATTTGTTCAAAAGAGGCCCCATGAAATTTTAGCTAAGAAGAGTGAGTCACATATGTCAGAAAATATCAAATAGTGAGCAAGGTGCGGTGAAAACAGCTGCGTTGTGTGAGTCTTGAAGGGTTTTTATGTTTCTCCAGTGATAAAAAAAGTTTTAAAAAAAAAATCTTTTTTTGAACAATTTACTATTATTTATAGCGTTTGCTTATCTAATGTAATAACTATTTATATTTTACTATTTGATTTTCTTATTTGAGAATGTGATCCATCGATGGAGACTCAATGGTCCATCCATAGCAACTGGTTCCCATGAATGGACATGCTAAAATATTTCTTTTTAATTTTTATTCTTTATTGAATACAGTTAGCATAAAAGTGAATATTTTTACTAGAGGAGAACTGAGTAATTATACCAATCGTCAATATAAAGTTTGAGTCTGAACTACTTCAGTGTTATGTGATTCTTTGACGGCATTCTTCCCCTAATAAATAAAAAAAAAATGGACAAACGTGGCAAACGGACGGTTACTGTTTAAAGCGGGGAAAAAAATATTGTTGGGAAAAATTAAACGGATATGAGTTTAATCAATGATTCTGATTCTCTTTCATACATTTCCTACAAAAAATTTATCACAATGATTGCATATGTTTCACAGAATGTTACTGGTACTCCGGCTTCGAATATTCGTGTATTTTATTAAGTAATTCAGTTTCGTTGCGGGGCCCCTGGAGATGCGAGGCCGCGGGCTGTCACCCTCTTTGCCTACGCCTTCTACGCAGCTGGCTACTGAATCAAAACTCATTTCTAAAAATACATCAAAAATTCATTTCTGCAGATGTTGCCACAATGTTCTACACAGCAGCGTTTCTCAACCTTTTTTTAAAACGGGGATCGGCAAGAGCTGTTGAAAAGAAGATCGCGGACCGTTGATATTTATTTTCTTCTTCTTCTCTCTCTCTCTCTCTTTTCGCAAAGAAAAGAATAAAATAAAATAAAACTTGCATTTTCTTTTCACATGCTGTTGAGGTTTCTTCCTGTGTTTCTTTTCTTTTCTTTCTTTCTTTCTCTTAAAAAAAAAAAGACTTTAGTACCGTTAAATACTCGGTCTAGGAAGATTGGGCGCCGAGCATTTTGGGCGCCGGGAACTTTGGGTGCCGAGCATTTTGGGCGCCGGGAACTTTGGCCGCCGAGCATTTTGGTCGCCGGGAACTTTGGGCGCCGAGCACTTTGAGCCCCGGGAACTTTGGGCGCCGAGCATATTGTGCCCAATATTCCCGGGGCCCAAAATGCTCGGCGCCCAATGTTTCCGGCTTCCAAAATGCTCGGCGCCCCCCGGCGGCGAATTTTGAAACGCTCTCAATGCTGTTGTTCGACGAGCAAGATCAGTAGCTACCGCGGTTACTTAATCACGTGACAGCTAATGATCACGTGCTCCAATCAACCAATCAACTGCTTAGAATGGTAAGCGGTTGATCATAGAATGCTGCGGTTAGTAACCGGCCGACCGGTGAGGTTCGTCGAACGCAAGGAATGCTTGCGTTCGACGAGTTCAACCGATAGCTACCGGACAATCGATCACGTGACATTTAATGATCACGTGCTTCAATTAACTAATCAACAGATTAATACGGTAACCAGTTGATGATAGAACGCAGCGGTTAGCAACCGGTTACTCAGTGGTCGACCGGTTAGGATTGTCGAACAAAACCAATTACAGTACATTGGCGAAATGAGAAATAAAAACGAGCGCGTTCTATTAAACAGCATGGTAACCTGGATACCTTAAAGCAACCCCGAGTAAAATGTAAACAGAGCCGCCCCTTTAAATTGTGAGGTAGAAATTGCAATGCGAAATATTGCTGTTTAAAGTTTTCGTTCGTTTTAATTTCACGATTTACTGTTTTTTGTGTTGTGAAATTTGGTATTATGCACGATATTTAGTATTATGTAGCAAAATTCTGAAAAGAGGCCTAAATTTTATGCATAAGGATAACATTAGAAACACTATCACCTCACTACAATCCTTGATTACAAAAGCTTTAGTTTGTAGAAAACCAATCCAATTTTATTTGTTAATAAAGGTCTTGCATATTTATATTCTGATGGCATTGAAACTTCATTGACTCAACAGGCCTTTGTGAGCCCAAGAATCTTTTTTGTACAAAAATATTCTTATTTTTCTATCTCTTATACAATAAAGTGTACATTTTAAGTTGAAAATTTTGACAACTCATTATGCCTTTTTTCAAAATTAATGAACTTGATTCAATTATAATTAGGTTGCCAATTATGTAAAATTTTTTAAATTTTGAAATAAGAAACAGATTTAAATTTATTTTCAACTTTAACATTTTAATCACCAGTAGGATTGCTGGAAAGGTAGGAAAAATTCTTAATATTTTTTGACTGTTCCACAATCCAACTAGTTTTTAACTCATCAGTAAAATGCATTTTAATATTTTTCGGAAAATATAAAAGGAATATCGTCTGCAATTTGAATTATGCGTAACTTCAACACACAGAAGAATCAAACTGAAGTATATTTACGAATTAAAATACATTGAATCAATACTGAATTAAAAGAAATGTCAAATATATCCTAAAAAATCCATATATTTTTTACATTATATTAGTCAACAATATAAAAACTTTTTAGTAACGCTAACAAAATTCGTGGTTGTTTCACAAAATAAGATTGTATGTGACAAAACATAAGTTTCAAGGATTTTAAATATAATGAGAGTTAAAATATGAAAGCCATAACGTATGAAGATGAAGCCAAGCTTTCACGACTGCACGCGGAGCATTTGTAAACAAAATTTATAAGTCTCAATACAAAATTTAACTAAGTTAATATCCATACACGACTTGCAACATTTAAAAACTTGATTCATATAGTGTTTAAATAATTGTTTAATTACACCAAGAATATCGTTCAGAGTTTAAAAAACACAGAACTTTATGACAATCGTGACTATTCGGAACTCCAGCGCTCGAATACGCCACCTTGCGGTGATTTACAAAACTGCCGATGAAACTAAAACATTGCCACGTTGCGTTCCACGTGTGTCTGTTGACGTAAACACAGGCAGTTTGTTCTGAGTATTTATTAACGCAATCAATGAGTCTTAGTTTGCTTTCAGCTACAGAAATTAATTCGTCCCTTAGTAGTATTCTCGAGCTTCTCAAAATAATGTTAGTTTTCCTTATTTCCTTCTAAAATATGAGTTGATTGAAAATGGTGAAAGCGAAAACTGGATTAACAAACTTGGATAGCGTTATACAAGGTAAAAAATTGTATTGTTTTGTATGAATTTGTAAGAATATGAGTTTTTTTTAATCTTAAATTAATTTAACTAACCATCTTTTACAGCAGCATTTAGTTGGAATGGACGGTATGCAAAATATTTTCTTGAATATATTATCGTAGAACAAAATAAAAAATGTTTCACCAAGAAAGAATTTACTTTATTCCTTTTATTCTCAGCTGAAAGGTTTCGCCAAATTTGTTTAGGGTTATAGTTTTAGTATTGTGCGAGCAAAGTAGCCTTGGCGAGATTTCGCGTTTTTAGTTAAACCATTTTTAATTTTTATCATGAGTGGAATAAAATGGTAGTAAGATTACAGAATTCGATAAGTAAAAAGAAATAATGGTCAATCAACTGAAAAGAAAACAACCACCATACATCCGTAAGAATTCTGTAGATGATTTGCATAACTTGACATAATTAAATCGTAACTCAGAAATTAGAAAAATCGAAACAGAAAAATTTTAAATTAACCGATTCGGGAATTCGAGAGAAATAACTCAGCAACAAATGCAAAACAATAAGCGCTAGCCAAGCAAGGCAACTTTCGATAATAATTTGTAATGTCATATTGTTTTTCTAGCATTAATTGTTGTTCTTGTCAGGTCACAATTATTATTTAGTTTTATCAAGAATTGATAAATATCGAATTCAACATCGTGGAAATAGCTGCTTAGAACTACAGTGGCTTCCAAAAGTCTTCGTACTCCTTGAAATTTTGTAGTAAAACCAAAATAACGCAAAACTGAATTCGAATATGAAGTTCAATTTTTTTTCACACCATTCCTATGCCATTCTGAATAAAACCCAGTCGTTTTTCTCAAAATATTACCCGATTTTATTTTTGAAATTTATCAAAAAGAAAGAAACAGAAAAAATACGCCACAACGGTCATCGTGCACAGAAATATTTTCGAATAAATTCATAATTAAAATTATCATATGTGGTTTTTTTATTATTTTTGCATTAGAATGATATTATAACGTCATTTGCCTTTAATTTTTTGTGTATTTATTCCCTAAGATTCCGCTTATTATTTTTAAATGGCAGGTATGTGTAGAAAACAACAAACGCGATTCGAAAATTGATTTTTTTTCCCTCACAGTAGCCGTAAACTGGTTTGAAATGTCTCTAAATTGGTTAATTTATACCATTCTATAGTGAAGTGTTTGATAAAATGCTTTAAAGACAAGAATCAGAACGAAAATAAGGTAAGAAAATGTCAACTGGCAAAGTCAACAAAGCGTGATCCGGGGTTTACAAAAAAAAAAATATGAAAAATACACATTTCAGCACTGAAAAAATTTTTGATGAATTGAATGAAACATTTTAAGTTTAATTTTTACCTAAAATTGCTCCCAAGTTCTCTGATTAGCTGGATTAAATGGGACCTCTTCCCGCAGAAATTTTCTTGTTTGTGAGAAAAGCAGTAAGCTTACGCTTTCCGTCGTAAAATCAATAATAAATAAGTTCAAAACATTTTGGAACAACGGCTTACTTAAAGATGAAAATAGATTCAGCATTTTGGGTTAAATATTTGTACAATTGTAAATGGAAGAAAAAATAAAGAGGAATTTAATCTTAAGAACTTAGTTGGATCAGTTAATCAGGACGGTGAAGGTGTTTTTGTGTGAGGGTGAATCTCAGCATCAGGACTTGGAAATTTGGAATGTTTTGGGGAAATAATGAATTATGCTGTTCATTTAAATATTTTAAAAAACAATTTTTAACTATTTGCCCAAAATTTGGTAATCGGAAACAGTTTTGTTTTTTTATCAAGATAACGATAAAGAAGCACACGTTCGTGTTTGGTTCCTCAAAATTTGACCTTAAGCTTAGAAATATCTCCTCAATTGCCAGATTTAAACTTAATGGACCACATTTGGAGATATCTGGTGGCTAGATTACGAAAATACACCATTGAAACGAAAAGCGAACTAGAAACAGTAAGACTCGTAGTGCAGCTGAACACTTACTCAGAATTCAGTAAATTACCGCCCATTAGCCAGGGCTAAAGCAGAAATACTGCATGATATTCTACTAAATTATAATTTTGTAAAAAGTGAGATTATTTACTAATTTTCTGACATTTTTTCAAAGTGTACGAAGACTTTTGTGAGATAAAATTTCCGGCACTTTTTGGTTTTTGATTTTAAAAAAATTAATTTTTAATGTTTTATTAAAAATTTTCATGTAGTTCTGTTAAAAATAGATCATAGATCTTATAATAAAATACCTATTCCGAAACATTGATTCTAACCAATGGATAAGAGCCTATTTCTTTGAAAGTCGTAGGTGTACGAACACTCTTTTGGGAGCCATTGTACGAACTACGTAGTTTGCATTAATCTTTGACGTTTAGTAATGCTTCTTGAATTCTCATTTCTTTCTACGTGGGCCAGAATATCCACAGGACTTTGAAAATTAATTTAAAAAGAATAAAGCGAAAAATATCATACATATGAACAAAAATCACAACACTTTTAGCATTTTCTTCGTTACCACATGCGTTTGTTTTAGTTTTTAAGTCGGCCATTAGACAGTGACTGCAGTGCCCCCTATAGTTCGTTGGAGTTGCGAATTACAATGAACTTTGTTTTCAAACACAGGTTGCATTTTGGCTGCTTCCGAATTTCGCCAATGCACTGTAATTGAGAGGATTTCAAAATTTGCTTCCCGGCGCCCAAAGTTCCCGGCACCCAAAATGCTCGGCTCCCAAAGTTCTCGGCGCCCAAAGTGCTCAGCGCCCAAAGTTCCCGGCGCCGAAAGTGCTCGGCGCCCAATGTTCCCGGCGCCCAATCTTCCCATTTCGCAGTTTCTGGGTACTGAAAATGTTGAACAGCGCCCAAAACCTGGGCGCCCAAAGAACAATCATTAATTAACAATGTAAAAGTGGTGAGGTGACCCGTACGTGATTTAATCTGGCGATTTGGGGTCATGTGACTTATCAAAAACATTCTTTCCGTTCATAACGTCAAAGTTGATGTATCGGCCGGAATCGAACCGGTTCGCCGAACATTCTAACACTGGACGACCGTTCAATTCACATACGAGTCACCTCTTTGACATTTTTAACGAAATGAGAGCTTTTGATGAGTAAAGTCAAATTTCCACGTTTTCTAAAGTGTTCCATTATTAACCTTCCATCATTCTGCGAAACATTCGCATGAAAAACATTTGCGCTGTTTTTACAGTCCACCACTGTACATTCTGTACATCGACTTACTTTAGCTAGTTTATTAAATTACCGCAAGGTAGCGTATTCAAGTTCCAGAACTGCAAATAAAGGTTGCGTTCGACGAGCTCGACCGAGAGCGACCGGTAAGTTAATCACGTGACAGCTAATGATCACGTGCTCCAATCAACCAATCAACTGCTTAGAATGGTAACCGCCTTGGTAACCGGTTGATCATAGAACGATTTGGTTAGTAACCAGTTACGTACCGGTGAGTTTCCTCGAACGCAACCAAAGGCTACTCCACCGCTAAGTATCTTTCTTGAGAATATTCGTGCTGTTTACCACGCTCTTGCCTTGCTTTCTTTTTTTCGGTTGGAGAGAATCTTTTTAATTAATAACAGTTATTGCATTTACCGAGTGTATTATATATCTGTTGTACCCAGTTTTGAAAAAATGGCAGCGGAAACTCTGGAGGTATCTTTGAGAATGTTCTTTACGTCTTTCCCTTTTCTGCAAAAAAAAAAAAAAAAGCAGTTACAAAGATTTGTAGCAATTCTACTTTTGTTATCTGAGTATTTCATTATATTTCTAGTGTATTTATTGTTATTTTAATGAATTTTCGTCTTTCTTGTTTTTTTATGACTGCTGTTTCACTACGTTTCATTCTGTGAAACTTTTTATCAGCTGTATTTTTTTTTTTTTTTAATTAGCATTCACAGGTTGGGCATTCACAAAAAGGTTGGGAACCGCTGATCTAAAGGCTTAAAGAAAGCATTTTAGCAATTGATCTTGATATAAATAATTTTAAAATAGCAGTAATAGACAGGGTTTGAGCCGAGTTTAAAAATTCTTTAGCACATAAGCTAAAATTCAGGAAAAGTCTTTGTAGCAAAATGCTAAAATTCAGTCTTGACATCCTTGAAGTAACAAATGCACAGCAGTTATTTTTTTTACAAATTTGAAATGAAAAATTTAAAATTGTTCATGGCATTTAGGGAGCAATCCTTTTTTAAAAAAACCTAATAATGCATTTATTGGGGAGACATATTGCCCATTACGATGAACTGAGGCAGCGAGAAGCAAAGGGATGTAAGTGGAAAAATTTAAAATTTGGAGATAACCATTATACATGGTAGGGGAACCTCTAGGCCCGGACTGGCTCCTGGGGGGTGGTCGGCTAGGTACTGGGAAGGGTCCTCCTGAGGGTAGGGTCCGGGGCCCTCTCCCCGAAAACGTTTGAAAATTGTTTGCTCAAAAACTACCTTTTGCTTTTTTTTTTTAATTTGGAAGTAGAAAAACTATTTTTATTTTAATGTAAAAATTGATGTGACTTGAGGTTTTTTATCTTAACTTTTTTGACTTAACTCTTTGTCAAAACGAAATTTAATTTATTGTTAGAACATCTATTAAAGACGCATTTGCTAATATATATTTTTCTGAACTGTTTTTTTTTTTTTTTTTGACTTGTAGGGGAGAGGGAAGATGATGCAGGGACTCCTATAAGTGGAGCATAGAAGAAACCTAACTGTAGGGGGTCCGGGGGTTTCTCCTCCATGAAAAATTTTGAAAAATACATAGTATAATTCTGCATTTTAAGACCTTACGATGGAAGAAGGGACTAAGTTCCAAAATTCGAACTTTTTAGATTATATTAGATTGTGAGGACGGGGTTCAAAGACCCTCCAGAGGAATTTTCCGAAAATGAACTTGTAAATAAGCAACTGAATCTCGTGTTTGGTTGTGTTAGGGGATGTGGTTCCTTACTCTCTCTAGAAACTTTTTCATGATTAAAGTCCTATATACGCAATTAAAGCCATCTTTGACAAATTTAAGAAAAGGAATGGAGTTCTCAGCTTCCGCTTCCCTAGGAAAAATTTAAATTGTAAGTTAAAAAAAACTTTAGACAATCTATGATGATGTTAGGTAGAGTGTGGTCCTCAGGATCTCCCGGAGCTTTACCACCCCCCCCCCCCAAAAAAAAGAGGGAGCTTTAAGAAAAATTGTTCGAAAACAACAAGGAGCGTCCATCATCCTAAAAGCAATGTTACCCCCTCAAATGATGCGGAGCTCCCGCACCTTATCAGGGTTCGTACGCCCTTGAAAAACCTTGAAAAGTGCTTGAAAAAAAAAGTTCATTTTCAAGTGCTTGAAAACCTTGAAAAAGTTTTAAAACCTTGAAAAAGTTTCTTAGTGCTTAAATTCTCCCAAAAATCAACGAATTGAGCTTAGAAGTTTTAAAAAAGTATTTCACCAATGCAATTTTCTGAACATGTGTTCAGTATACAACATCGCGAAAAATTGCTTCCGTGTTTGGGATTTCAATCCTTTTGCATCTTGTAAATATTTTGATGTTTTTTACAACCGAAAGATATTTTGACATATGGTACCTTAGATTAGTTTATTTTTTGTTTAATTTCATTAATTAACAAAGAAATTAATTTGGAAACCATGACAACATTGACCTTACTCGGGTTTCGCGGAAAATTGCTCTTGTGTTTGAAATTTCAATCTTTTTGCATCCTGCAAATATTTAAATATTTTGGCTAATCAAATGTTAGTTTCGCATATGCTACCTTAGATTAGTATATTTTTTGTTTAATTTTAATAAAAAAACAAATTAATTTATATCATGGGAAACATGCCACGTCGAACGAACTCAGACTTGGCGAAAAATTGCTTCTCGTGTTTGAAATTTCAATCTTTTTGCATCTTGCAAATATTTAAATATATTCACTAATCGGATGTTATTTTCATATTTGCTACCGTAGATTAGCATATTTTATGTTTAATTTCAGTAAAATATAAGTTAATTTTATGGGAAACATGACAACATTAAACTTAATTCGCGAAAATTTGCTTCCCTTGTTTGAGATTTCAATCCTTTTGCATTTTGTAAATATTTTTATATTTTTGGCAATTAGTAGTTATTTTGACACTGCTACATCAGATTAGCTTATTTTATTTTTTATTTTAATAACTAAAGAGTTAAAGAATTTATTACCTTGGTCTTGTTTAATTATTTGCTAATTTATTTTTGCAATTTCGAATGATTATCTTTACCTAATTTTTGGTCATAGCAGATTTTTTTTTTTAAATTTAAATTTCAGCAGTTGAGCACCTAACAAATTAACTTAAAGTTTGTATTTTAAATATAAAGTTGATTTATATAATTTTATTTATAAATACATCATTTTTTTGTGTCTGCTAAAATAAATAAGGTGTATAACAGAGGTGGTTGTGTTATGATTATTCACTTGAAATCCAGTAGTGTTCGTTTTTATGCTTTTACCTCCCTATATCTCCAATTTTCCCCTTTTCCTCAAATGTTCAAAATTACTACTTTATTAAGGTTGTGGGTACTTGGAGCTTACCGAAAGAGGCTTTAATCAGCAAAGGGGTAGATAGCTTAAGGAGGGTCATTCATCTTCATTTGGATCTAATAAATTGACCAGTACAAGCCTAGCTGGCCCAGTGCCTGTTGCTGGTTATCAACAGGCACTGGGCATGGTATTTCTATGCAAAATATTTTGACTTAATAAACTATTTTATGAATTGTATGCATAGCAAAAGTTGTTGTTGTACATATGTATATTCAAGTAATAGGGGTCTTAGTTTTAAAAATTATTCCCCCCCCCCCCCTCGCCCCATTTTGCTCTTTGAAACTTTCAGGTAATTTTTTATGAACTCACAAATCACCTGAATATTATTGCCTTTCTAAATTTACATTCTAATTTCAACAATAACCCATTTTTTCCCAAAATAAAACTACTTTTGTCATAATATATGTCAACTTCTTGTGAATCTTTTCAATTTCGAAATATGGCTCTATAAATCTGAACTTGCACATTTATTGTCTATTGCAAGTTAATCAATGAAAGCTGAATATGCTCAAGTTTGCATTCACAGTATTTATCACTATTTAAGCTGCTTTTGTATATTTTGAGGTGTAGAGACTGGACTGTGGACTTTCATAAACTTTTTTTACTTCCTAATTTTTAAATTTACTCGAGGACAGTTGAAATGCCTTATTGTCTGAACAGCTAATAAATACATACGAATAATTGATTTGCATACTTATAAATGATTTGCAAACCTAATATTTTTAGAACTTAATAGTGAAAATATATATTTCAGAATGACTTATCACGCTTTGGTTCTTTAGAGTATTCAGTAGGCTCTTGTATAACTTTCTGGGTAGTGTTTTTGTCCTAACCGCCCTTATATTGTAATAAACCACTGTATAGATATTGGAAATAAATGTTGAAACCCGGGGGGGGGGGGGGGGAGTGACTTCAAAAACTCCTCTCTGGCAATGCCATTGAACTTGGGTATTTTAGTTTCTTCCCTTAAAAGTTAAAAGCACTTATGAAAGGTTTTTTTTAAGTATTAATTTGCTGATTCTAGAACATATACAAACCTCTGACTGCTGCAACCTTTGAAAAACCTCAAAATTAAACCTTTTGGTATCTGCTTCTCTTTATGACCAAACTTTTCAAACATTTTCAGAAAAACTTTCAACGCAGTAGATCTTTCATCAAAGCGTCTCTCGTTGTAGAAAAAGCAATTTTGCTTTCCTATACTTTTTTGTATTATTGCCTTATTTCTATGTGTTTGTAGTAAATGAAATCTGCATACAATATTTTTAGTACAAATTTATGATATTGCCTTGAAAACAAAATTTTTTACCTTGAAAAGTGCTTGAATTTTTTTCTGCCTAAAGGGTATGAACCCGGCTTATGGATACTCCCCTCCCCCTTTTCACTCACACACACACACATGCACAAAAGAGACCAAAACTTTCTAAATTGCTCTCTAAAAACTTCAGTGGCGCAGTCTGCGCAATGAAAGTCTATGATACCTTAAATTTCAGAATTATTTAAAAAAAAGACTTAGGAACTAAAAATTTCTTAAGTACTAGTCTCAATTATTATGGCATTATTGTAAGAATCAAAAGGAGTAAGTAAGCGCAGTATCCCTTTTTTTATTTCTGTGGAAAGCAAAAAAAAACATCATTTATCTCTTACTTGTTGTAGAGAAAAAAAATCATGTCTGAATATTCTACGCTGTAATATTATCAGACTCGGATCTGCGTGTCCGAAGACCCCGCAGTGTGGGGGGCCCACGTCCTTTTGGGGCCCAACAGCCCAAGAAATTGAAAATACGGGCAATTCCACCGTTACGGACGTAACAATCACAGACTTTAAACACTCATAATTTCAATGTGGTTTCAGAAAAAGCTACAAATTTTTTTTTTCTGTTGCATAGTTTGGTGTTATTAATGCTATCAAAAATTTGGATGCAGATTGCTTTGTAACAAAAAGTAACAAAAATTAAAAACTACCTGTTACGGACGTAACTCAGAAAACAGCAAAATGTATACATTGTCATACAATTGCCAATATTCCTGTGAATTACTCATAGATTTCTAAAATTTTCTTTGAAATACTTGTTCTAGAGATTTCAAGCTTTCTAAAACCATAAAGTTTTCATGGATATTGTTTGTAAAATTTATGATAGAAATTTATATATTTGTTACGGACGTAACAAAAAAGTGTTACGGACGTAACATGTCTGATATGCTAATTGCACAAAGTAAATAAAAGCTTATGTATACTAATAATTTTTGTTAAGAGAGTGCAATGGTCGAGATTAACGCATTATTTTGACCCTTTAAGTTACACTTTAATGGTTTTTAAAGATTTGGGGAGGTAGGGAGCATCCCTCGTGCATATACCGCCATGTAAACAAATATAAATTGGTGCGTCATAAAAAGTAAAATTATCCAAGGAGAAATTAAGCAAAACAAAAGTGGAATTATTCAGTTACAAATAAATTTTCAAATTTTTAACATGGAGGGAGAGGGGGGGGGGGAGGGGAGCTTCTACAAAGGTGTACTTTTACAGTTTGAGAATTTTCGATGATTTTCTCTATCTCTCAACTAACATATTAACTGCCAAATTTCTTTTAAAGTTAACCTTTGTTTTTGATCCCTTTTTTACAGAATTGGCACGTTTTTGCCAAAGGTGGAAAAAAATGGTCGAAACTGACATCGGTAAAACGCATTTTGGCCAACATTTGCCTAAAAAATATAAATCTTGCTTCAAAACTAAATGTGCTTTATCTGAGGATCAGATGTAGCTAGTTTAATATTTAGTACTTTTAACTCTAATCTAATTATGCTTTTTAATTTAAGTTTTAAAACTATAAAATATTCAATGCATGAATGAAACAGTAATCTAAGTATTATTTTTTTGTAAAGCCTAAATAACAATAAAAAGTAACTCAGTAACTTTGGTTTAAACTATTAAACAGGACCTATTCTTGTCTCTAAGTTAGTTTTCAAATAAAAAGTAATATCAATTTGACTATGCTTTCAGAATGATAGAAGTTTGAAGAGAAAAACTATAATTAATATCTGTAATATAAATGTTAAAAAAAAAAAAAAAAAAATTTGAAAATTACACACAAAATGCTTCAGATTTCATCTTGTTAAATGATCAAGTAATTTTCACAAAAATCTACTTGGAAAACACTATTTTTTTTGTGTCACAGTGCATTGATGAAGCAAAGTTTGAGAAATTAAGGAACCCTCTAGAATATTTTTATGCACGTTATTAAGCGTTAATTGCTAATCTAGAATTATTAACACCAATTGAATTTATTGCATGATTTGGAGGACAAAAAATCTTACATTGAGAGGAACACCTCAGAGCAACAGTAGGATATCTTAGTGTTATTCCTAGGATTAGATGTCTTAATGTTGCTCTGAGGTGACGATGTGTATATTTCAATAATTTTAAAAAATAAAATTAAATATCCACTAATATTTATAAAATTTTGAAAATCACAGTATCAGAAGTTTTGTTATATTATATTACATGTCATACCCTATATTTTCATTGCCCATCCTGTACTTTTTTTCTTTTTAATTGGAAATATACATGTGTTACGGACGTAACGTACTGCTTTTGTTACGTCCGTAACAAAAAATGTTACGTCTGTAACGCCATTTTTTTAAAAACAAAAGAAATTCTAATGTTTTAAACTATGGTAAACAATTACTCTGATGAAATGCTAAAAGGACAAAAAAGGATTTCTTTTAATTTTGATTTTTTAGGAAGTAACGACAACTTTTGCTAAATTTTTGTTACGGACGTAACATTAAACTTCATTTTTTAAAAATTTAAATTGCCTAATTTTATTTTGTAAAAAAAATAAAATAAATGCATGTTATTACAGTATTATGATAATAGTTTAAGCTGTACTGCAATTAATTTTGTTTATTTTTATTTTACTATTAGAATTAAGCATTTTAAAATGGGGTATGTTTTTCTGATTGTTTTGAAGACCCGACTATCATACTTCATCAAAAAAATGTATTATTTAATTTGTATTAAAAAAGCCATGCAATATTCTGAAAATACACATTTTAAGCTTTACAATGATGTATAATATAGCAAAATAACTGCAATATGAAATTTTGATCTACTGGTTTCACTTTTCGTGGAATTGCCCATACGTAGCACTAAGGCTTATTAACATTGCAAATATACACTCTTAGCCTCTTGGGGGGGCCCTACATATTTTGTTGCATCGAGGCCAAAAATTTATAGATCCAGCCGGCGGAAAGTATAATAATACCCCAGGCACGAGGAGCATCAAGGCCAGAAATAGCAAACAACCATTTTAAAAAATATACATAAAACTTATCATACCTTTTCTGGTTCATCTTTTTAGTATTTTGTCCCAATGTATTTTTCTTTTACTCGTCGTAATAAGAATTGGTAGTTTTCTTGCATGCATGTCAAATACAGAACTTCAACAATCTATGCAGTTTAAATTGCGAAGTAAAAACTCCACGTGGAATAGTTTCATATCCAATATCCAACGATTAAGATCCTGTTGGAAGGGTTTCTATGTGCATTCTATGTTCCCACTTATTTACTTTTTACTGGTTTGAACAAAAGGGCGTGAGGCACTAAAGCAATCTACACGAATCCATTGAGTCATGTACAAGTCATTAAGTTTGATTACTCCTATTTGGAACTGATGTGATATACCCCACCCTTGGCGACTTTTTCCTGTTGGCGCCAAGAAAGCGTCGCCAAGAAAACGATGTATGACGATCTCATACATCGTTCTTAGCGATGCTTTTTTAGCGCCAACAGGAAAAAATCAGATAAAAAAACATGATCAAAGCACTTTAGAACACAATATATATAAAAACAACATAAAAGCACAACAAAAAACATCACGAATATATGCTTCAAAAATGTACAGGGTCGGGGTTTTTTGTTAACATATTAAAATACAATGAAATAAATTATTGTATTAATTACAAGTCGAAATTAATGCATAAATTGTTTTTTCATCATTTCTCCGGGATATGAGACCTCTGGCTCGCCAGGACCTCGCTCCGCTCGGTCCGTTATCCCTCCGACTGTTAATATACATTACAGTCGGAGTATGGTCACAATTATGTATATTTATGTATATTATGCATATTCATGTGTATGTACACCCAAGGGTGGCTCCTTCCGTTCAGTGTACAATAATGACACAGTTTTAAGTGTGAAATATGCACCATTATTGTGCAGATTTATTAATAAAATTCGGCATTTTTAAGAGTACAACCGAGAGAACTTTCAATTGTTAACATAAAATTCAGTACCTAAAGGAGGCACGTTAATGTCTAAATAATTCGTGGCATCAATAAGAATTAACTTTTAGAACAAAATAACCGAACTATTTTTGTAAAATTATTTAACATACAGTAAAAATTAAGTTAAAAGCTACAAGAACCCCTCAAGGATTTGTAGAAAACAAAGAATTTCCGAAGTGAGAATTTTTATGTGAATTCTAAAATAAAGAACTTACCTTTTTATGGTATAAATCCTCACACTCAGTCCAAAACAAAACATCATCTGACAATGGCGCGTTACAGATACACACCACGTTGGAGTTAACTTTTAATTAACCTTCAAGTTTGAAGAAACTGGCATTTTTTAATGTTTTTACTTCAAAACACAACTACTGAATCTAAACTAACACAAAATAAGCTTTCCTGTAAGGTATATTGCACAAAACAACACGTATCTCTCCTGCGTAAAACCAAGTAAACAAGTTCGAACAAGCTTGCCTTCGCGTTGCCAACCGCAGGTTAGTTTCACTAGGGATGCCATGCTTAAAAATTTATCGCCTCATTGGCGAGAAAAATATTTCAATTTTGTGCAAAAAATCGGATGTCGCCAAATGGGGGGGGGGGGTATATCACATCTGTACCCTCCTATTTTTACACCTGCATTTTTCTTTTGTTCGAATTTTTTTTCACATACCCTAATTCCGGTTCTTATCTCATCTCATTGATTTTACATTCTACATGAACTTATAGAAACGCACTCCAAAGGCCTGGGTTGCATAGACTGTCCACCTGTGTAAGAGCACCCAGGGGACATTGGGGTGTAAAGCCTCTTGGCAGCAATAGCAATAACTTGCGGAGGAGAAGTCCTGTTTCAAAAGGAACAGAGAAGGAAAGAAAAAAAAAGTTGGATGTAAAATTATAGTACAGTTGAACCTCCATAGATTGAAGTAGCAAATTGCCAGAGGAAAAAATTGAATTTTTTGAAATTTCGATCATATAGAAGCGATCTTAGCTTATCATTAATTGTTCCTAAAACATTAATTTTTGTGAATGAAACTCAATTTCTAATTTATTTGAGAATCGGTTTAAGGTTTAAATAAAAGTTAGTTGGAATTTGGGAAAGATAACTTTTTTCAACTTTAGGATTACTCGATGATCACTAAATAGGCCAACTAGGCCGTGGTCTAGGGCCCCCGCTTTCAGGGCAGGAAGTTTTCGATGAAGGTGCGTCTTGGCGACTTTTTCAAAGTTCGCCATATTTTTTTGGCGCCAAAGTCTAGGCGCTATTTTTCCCGCTCTGCCAATGAAAAAAGGGGGGAGAAACATATGTTTTTTTTATTAACCTACTGGAAAATGAACGAAATGGAGTTTTTGCATCAGAAATACAAGAAATTGGAGCATCAAAATGTAAACAAAAGGTTCAAAAACAACTAAATCTCAAGAAAAATACTAAAAAACTCAACTGCTTAAAAACATGAAATATGAACTAATCTAATCAAATAAACACTGAAAATTACATTGAAATGCAAAGAAAACTAGGCAAAAAAAATCTTTAAAAAAAAACGGTAAAAAGCATTAAAATAAATAATTAACCTATTAAAAAAGAAATTAATTTGAATAATTTAATGCACAAAAACACTAATTATAAACTAATCTAAATAAATAAACCCTAAACAATACAATAAAATGCTGCGAAAACTAGATAGATATTTTGCCTTTTAGTAAGGCAGTGGTTGCAGACCCGACCGCCGGAAATGTAATGACGCACCGACCAACTTCTGCGCACGAGCAGAGTAGAAATTACTGCCTGGGGTTGGGACTGTTTTATGAACCCGACCAAAGGGGCGGGATCTAATTTCAACAGCCGACCAATGATATTCTATGCGGTCGGACGAATTATGTATGGCCGACCACACAAATTAAGATTCTTTCCCAATGACCATAAAAACATTAAAACAAGCATCAAATCAAAAATTAATTTGGAAAATATCCTCAAAAACACTATTATTTAACTAATCTAAATAAGTAAACTCTTAAAAATTCAATTAAAAAATTAATCCTACAAAACACGAGAAATTCATTCATTTTCCACGGAAGTAGGATAGAAAAAAAATATTTTCACCCTTTCTTTTTCATTTGCAGAGCGAAAAAAAATAGCGTCTGGAAATGGGGGCCAAAAAATTTAGCAACAGTTGAAGGAAAACACATAAAATCACAAAAATAAAACGGCATGGTTGCAAACACGTTTAGCCTGATTAGAGCAAAATCTAAATACATCTGGACAGAAAAAAAATAAAAAAACGATTGGAAAGGATAAATTTAGGATTAAAATAAATGTTAGACTCAAATAAATTTATTATTTTTGTAAAATTAAGCACTACAAAAGAGGGGGTGGTTATGTAACAATGAAATCACTGCATCCCATGCCGTTTTATAAAAACTACTTACAAATTTAAATTTTAAAAAAGTAAAAAGTTGTACTCACTGCTTGCAGGTTTTTAATAAGATCCTGTTAGTTTTTGAAAAAAGAAAAACGCCTAATTTAAATTAATTTTTAAAAAAATTTGCCCACGAGGTGAAACTACTGCACTCCCATCCGAAATGCGAAAAGCGGGGGTGGGGGGGGGAAAGGCAGGGGGCACTCCGCTCCGTAGGATGGGTGGTAAAGGGGTTGCCGTAGTATCCCCGTAGTGGCGCCGGTTTGCTATGAGAGCAGTTTATCGCCAGGGAAGGGGAAAACAGAAGGGTTGCCGTAGTATTGCGACAGTGGCGCTTGGTTGCCTTAAGAGAGATTTATCGCCAAAATTTGGCGACATTTGGAAAAGCACCTTCATCGAATAATCCCCTTCAGGGCTCCAACTGGCGACTATTACGACTATTTTGAAGAGTTGCAGACTATGACAACACTATTTTGCCTGAATGAGGACAAAAACTACTATTTTGTGAAAAACTGCTACTATTTCAGCTTAAAAGCAAATAAAATATAAAAAATACGACGGGTGTGTAAAAAAAATGAAAATGTAAAAAAAAAAGATTCAGCTTCAAGTATCATCGGCAGGGTTGGCTTTTTGCCGGCAGAAACTGGTTTTTGCCCTGCCAGTGGCAGAAACTGGTTATAACCGGTAAAAACTGGCAGAAACTGGTAGAAACTGGCAAAAACTAGAAAACGTTTTTAATAGCTTTAGTAATTACTTAATGACAGGCAATTAGGTAAGTAAAATAAAAAATATAACTCCATTTCGTCATTGCAAAAACTTAATATAATCGTTATTTAATAATTTGTGTAAAAATATGTTAAATAACAAGACTGACATTTCCAAAGCAAAGTAAAATTTATCCTAGTTGAAATTGCTATGTGTTAGAAGTTTTAGCCTTGTAATGCTGTAAGTAACAAATTTTTCAGTTTGTTGTTTATAATTATTTTGTTTCATTTACTATAAAGTGTAATATATCAAATATTTAAATAAATACAGATTTGTTTTATTTCATTAAACTCTAAAATTCAGAAACTTGTCATTTTACACTTAATATAACTGAATAAAGCTATTCTCAAAGAGCTTAATCAAGTAGTTACTGATAATCATTTACTCGCCTATGTGCTCCATCCAAAGTATTTGGGAGTAAATTTATCATGTAATCAAGAAGAAAGTGCCCGAACTTTACTCACAAATATTAACCCTGATTATGTGCCTTATACCATAGCTATACAAAGCGGCCCCTTTTCCCGAAACCTATTTTTCCAACCAAGTTGTAACAACTACTCCAGCTACCAAGTCCAGTTTGTAAAAATGTGCTATAGATGAAAGTTTTGTGAATCTTGCTTGTTCTCTGAGGATAATGCTAGCTAGTTTTGCTGGGACTGAAAGAATCTTCTCAAATTTCTAATTTGTGCACAACAAATTGAGAAATTGTTTAGGTTTAGAAACAGCGTCAAAACTTTTATTTTGTTACAGGCTGCTGTAGTGTGAAAACAATGTAAAATTTGATTTTGAATGGTGATAGTGTTGTAAATAAATTGTATTTGGGTTAATATTTGATTATTTTTCTTATACATTTTCTACTGTATGTCAGGAATTGCAGTTTCTGCCATAAATGTGGCAGAAAGGGGTTTTTGCCATGCCGGTTTTAACCGGTTTCTACCAGTGTTTACCACTGGTAGAAACCGGTTAAACCGGTTAGGTGGTTTCTACCAGTGTTTACCACTGGTAGAAACCACCTTGGCAGAAACCTGCCAACCCTGATCATCGGCAAACTGACTCAGGTCTGCCACATTTTGCAAAAAGTCGCCAAATGGGTTAGCACTGCTTTATTTATCTCCAAGGCCAAGTAAAGCAGCCCCCCTTTTTTTTTCCTCCTGGTGCAATGAGGCACTGGATACATATTTCTTGCCAACAAGAATAACAACATTTATAACCGCATGATGGGAAATATTAGTTCTGGTTTTGGCCAGCGTCTTGTGGAACCCATGGGTTCCCTGGAGATCAGTCAAGGGTTCCACAAAACACTCGTTCTTTATTTTCCTTTCTTTTTAGACAACTTAAAAAATCTATCAAAATATTTAATGAACAAAGCTTATACTTAATTTTAAACTTTAAATTTTCGTTTGTGTCTACATAACTCTATTTCCAAAGTTGTTTCAAAATTTAATTTTTTGTTAATTTTTGAAATACATTTCAACATTTCAAAATTTTATCTGAAATAATTTTCACTTTGAATGTAAATAAAACATTTCAAGAATGTAGCTTCAAGCTATTCTACTTAACAAAAAAACAGGGGGTTCCTCAAAAAAAAAAAAAAAAAAAAAAAAAACTGGTTATTTGAAAGGTTTCCACTCATTAAAAAATTTAAGAAATGCTGTTCTGCATTATTAACTTCTGGCAGCTCTCTGCCATTTTTTGCTGCTTGATGTTCTCTGCAGCTACAATATTTCAACTATATTATTAAATGAACATTGAGCATTCAGCCTTTTAGTTTTGATTTTCATTTTTCTGTAAATGTAAATAAAACTTAAATGCATAAGTGTAAATTAAACTAACAATTGTTTTACCTGCAAAATTCGTGGTGAATTTAAGAGCATTTTTCTTTTGTGATTTAAAAGTCTGATGTACCATCTAAAGTACTACAGTGTGTTATCAACCACTTACTTAATATCTAACTTGTTTCGCATTTGTTTGTACACATAAACTATATTAATAATGCAAAGTTTCGGGGGATGACCTTTTAATTTTTCTCAACCACACTCCTATTTTTAACTGTTACTATTTGATGGGTGCTAATATCAGCCTTATGTTATTTAATAAACATACCATTCAGTCTTTTTTTTCCTCTTCATTTTGCTGTAATGTAAAGAAAATGTTAATGTGCAAAATGTTAATAAAAGCTTTTGATTGCTTTATAATTAGAAGTGATTGTGAATTTACTAACAGTTTTTTCCCTTTTTTTTTCTTTTTTTTGAGTCTGTTTTACCTTATAAAATAACTAATGTGTGTTAGCAATTCTTTGAAGCAGAAAAGTATTTAACTGCAGTTGATATATGGTTGACAGCAGATGATATCTTTGCAGACTATTGGGTTATCCATTATATCGTGTAGTGAAAATTGTCAAAAATTTTGCTTTCTCTAATGGGCGTACAGAATTGTAGGTATGATATGTTACTTCATTTTAGTCAGTGAAGTGACTGATTAGTACTTGTACAAAATATTTTTTTTTAACTCATGTTTTGAGACATTTCAAAAAGTAATTACCAACTGTAAAGTTTTCATTCTTTTATAAATATCTAATATATTCACTACTTTCACAATCTTATCACTGAAATAAGATTGATATTGTAACGGATTCGGTGCGACTTCCACTTTCTTGAAATGAAGACACAGTTCTTGATAAAAACACAGGAAATTTATTTACACTATGTACAGGAAAGATCTTCAACAACTGCTAAATTATTCATCAGCAATTAAGCAATTATCACACAACACCGTAAACTCAACGTTTACACACGTATTTACTTCCAAATGCGAAAACAACACAGCGAAATGCCTCGCTATAAACAGAGCAAAAATGCACTCAGTTCGAAAATCTCAATCAAAACTAACTGTTTATCCATCGCTAACGGCTTAAATACACCGAAAAGAAATTTCTCAAATATTCCACACGCTTCTGTAAAGTAGTAGACCGTTATCAATGAAAAGAAAGAAAATAGGGGTCGTATAATTTAGCCGAATGAAAAAGGGGTTGTATATTCATTACGGGAAACTATTTACAGGTTACGTTCCTACAATAATTACTATTTACAGAATTTGTAACATTGCCCCCTTCCCAAGGACTGCACGTCCCGGGCAGTACAATCCCCAGAAAGGGTGCAAAACTTCTATCACAAGTTCACAATTACACACATTAAATAATAACTAACAGATACAGAAAACACAATAATAACAAGAAATATTACTAAACATTAAAAGCAAAAATTATCTACAACTTTTATGTTATCAACCATGGTTGTTTACGTAATACTCATGAACTATGGCCATAGTATGGGGCTAACCGATCATAATGTACAACCCTAGGTTTTGCATTAGGTGATTTTTGGATCCTCACTACGACGTCATTCAGTCGGTTAAGGACTTTGTAGGGTCCATCCCAATGCGACTGCAATTTGGGTGACAGACCTTTCCGTCGGATGGGATTCCATAACCAAACCTTGTCGCCTTCGTTGAATTCATGTCCAGTAGACCTTGTGTCGTACCGGGTCTTCATCTTCTCCGCCGCGATGTTGATTCGCTCTCGTGCGAAGTTATGAACGTCTTCCAACCGGGCCTGGAGATCCTGGATGTACTCCTCAGGCGATGAAGGCGCATTCGGAGGTCGACCGAAGACGAGATCACAAGGTAGCCGAAGCTCTCGTCCGAAGAGCATCTGAGATGGGGCATATCCGGTAGTCTCGTGGACAGCACTGCGGTAGGCCAGCAGGAACAAAGGTAGCTTCTTGTCCCAATCCTGTTGATTTCTGGATACCATAAGTGAGAGATTATTCAGGATTGTGCGGTTAAATCTCTCCACCATGCCGTCCGATTGTGGGTGTAGTGGTGTTGTCCTAGTTTTCTCAATTCCGAGAATTTGACATAGGCCCTTAAACACAGCAGAGATGAAATTCCTCCCTTGATCGGAATGAATCTGCAAAGGTGTTCCATATCTCGAGATCCAATTTTGGACTAGAGTTTCTGCTACGGTAGTAGCCTCTTGATCTGGAATGGGATATGCTTCCGGCCATTTGGTGAAGTAGTCGATGGAAACAAGAATGTATTTGTTCCCATCAGCAGTTCTTGGTAGAGGACCCAGGATGTCGATCCCAATTCGCTCGAAAGGAGCTCCAACGTTGTACAGATGTAGCTTCCCTCTGCTTCTCTTCTTCGGTCCTTTACGAGCAGCACAGGCGTCACAAGAATGGCACCACTTCTCCACGTCATCCTTCGCCTTGCTCCAGAAGAAGCGCTCCCGAACTTTATTGAGAGTTTTCAAGACACCAAAATGTCCTCCAGTCGCACTACTATGTATTTCTTTCAGAACATCTGAAATCCTGGATCGAGGAAGTAGTAACTGCCACCTAGATGTCTTGCCGTCGTCAGATTCCCATTTCCGGTGTAGCACGCCGTTCCGTAAATGGAGTGAGTTCCATAAAGCCCAGTATCTTTTTGTTGCAGGACTAAAGATGGAAACGTCCTGCCAGCTAGGTCGCCGACTGTCACTTTCCATGAACTCCAAAATTGGTTTTATGTCGGGGTCTTCAAGTTGATCTTTTCGAACTTGGTCGTCACTCCATGGATCAGGTTCTGATGATATTGGAGTCACTGTCACCTGATAGGCGGTAGGGCTAGTCGTTCCATACTGTTTCTCGATTCGGGAACAATAGTGGCAGTTCTCAGGACAGGGTCTCCTTGATAAAGCGTCAGCATTACCGTGAGATAACCCTTTTCGATGCTTGATCTCCATGTCATATTCCTGGAGCCGCTGTATCCATCTGGCTATCTGGCCTTCTGGATTCTTGAAGTTCAAAAGCCAAGTTAATGAGGCATGATCTGTCCGAAGCAGAAATTTTCGGCCGTAGAGGTAATGATGGAAGTGTTCTACAGCTTTCACTATGGCCAGTAACTCTTTTCTGGTGACGCAGTAATTTCGCTCCGACTTTGATAAGCATTTGCTCCAATAAGCGATGACATGTTCATTTCCGTCAATTTCTTGGGATAAAACAGCTCCGATGCCCTCGTTGCTCGCATCAGTGTCCAGGATGAAGGATTTTTCAGGCTGAGGATAGGCGTTGATGTTAAAGCCTCCTTCAGTTGTAGAAATGCATCTTCGCATTCTTTGGACCATTCAAACTTTTGCTTGCTCTCCGTCAGCTTATGCAAAGGTCGTGCAATGTTGGAAAAACCCCTCACAAACTTCCTGTAGTACGTGCAGAGCCCCAGGAAACTTCGCAGCTGATGGATGTTTTCGGGACGACTCCAACTCTTGACAGCAGACACCTTTTCTGGATCGGTTTGTACACCTTCAGAAGAGATGATGTGACCAAGGTAGTTCACTTCCCGGCGGAACAAATTACATTTGGACGGGCTTAACTTCAGATTGGCTTCCTTAAGCTTTTGCAGCACCTTCCTAAGATTTGCCAGATGTTCTTCGAAACTGCGTCCCACGATGATGATATCGTCTAAGTAGACCAGACAGGATTCGTAGGAAAGTCCTCTTAACACTGTCTCCATAAGACGCTCGAAAGTAGCTGGTGCATTGCAGAGGCCGAAGGGCATCACTTTAAACTGCCATAAGCCTTGTCCAGTTGTAAACGCTGTCTTCTCTCGGTCATCAGGGTGTATCTCAACCTGCCAGTAGCCGCTCTTCAAGTCCAGGGTCGAAAACCACTTGTGTCCGGAAAGAGTGTCTAAGGTGTCGTCTATCCGTGGAAGAGGGTAACTGTCTTTCTTGGTGATTTCATTCAGTCGTCGGTAATCGACACAAAATCTGGTGGAGCCATCTTTCTTTCGGACCAAGACAATGGGAGAGGCCCAAGGACTGGATAAAGGTTCGATTACATCATTCTCCTTCATCTCTTTCAGGAGGGTCTCAACCTCTTCCTTCTTGGCGAACGGTAGTCGTCTTGGATGCTGTTTAATAGGGGGGTGTTCTCCAGTATAGATCCTATGCTGCGTCAAATTCGTCCGACCCACATCCTCCGATGTAGATGAAAACAGATGCTTGACGTCGTCCACCAGTTGTTCCGCAGCAGTTCTTTGATCCTTCGATAAGGGTGCACTCCCAATTAACTTCGATGTCAAGGACTCAGAAGACACAGTCTCGGGGGAATTGATTCTTCTAATGATGCAGTTTACGGGAGTACAAGTTGCTAACACTTCGCCTTTCCGGATATTCCTTGGCCTTTCACTCACGTTGGCGACTCTCACAGGAATTACATCCTTAGAAAGGTCCACAAGCGTAGATGCTACCAGCACTCCTTTTGGGTTATTGCTTAAGTTGGGGTATTCAATGAGTCCAAATCTAAAACTATTGCTTTCTTCAATGGAGCCGGATGTTAATGATTCTGACCTTGAGGGAATTGATAAATCTGTTTGGGCAATTATTTGATGAGCGGATTTTACATCACTTTCTGCGGGAAAGACTGCTATGTCTTCTCTCGTCGAGTGCAGCTCGTTAGTCTTGAAGTCGAGGTCGAAGTCATACTTCTTTAAAAAGTCCAATCCGAGAATGAAGGGGTCTATGATAGCAGCAACGAATGCGGTATGATGGTAAATGGCATTTCCAAACACAATTTCTAAGTTCACTTTACCTTCAATCTCGATCTTGTCACCTGTCACAGTTTGGAGGGTAACGCAGGGCGGCGTCCACAGAATGTTGAGTCCAAATTGACGAGCCACATCTGTTCTAATGATCGTAACATTGGCTCCAGTGTCAATAATCAGTTCGCAGGGAAACCCGTTTACATATGCGTAAACAAACAGTCCATTACTGCCGCCACTCGTCGATGAAATCTGGAAAACTTTAAGATGGGGCTCATTCCAATTTGGCGACCTCCGCCCCGCGAGATTGCCATGGCTTAGTTTTCCTGGACCTGCGAGGGAGAGGTGCTCTTCCCTCTGGTTCCTTGACGAGCTTCACAGTTTCTTCGTAAGTGACCCTCGCCACCACATTTCCAGCACTTAAGTGATTGTCCATTATGGTCCTTGGGAGCCGAAGTCCTTTTGAGGATTCCTGCAATTTCTTTTATTTGCTTTTCCAGTTCAGCAAAACGTGACGAAACCGGATCAGGCTCATCAGTTTTCACGCCGCGGATTGAATGGCGATCCTTGCGGGTTGCTTGCTGGGCGGCCTCCAACTTCATCGCATACACAACAGCAGAACTCAGTTCTTTGACATCCGCCATCCGTAGAGCTTTCTGGATTTCCGGATCTCGAACCCCGTCGATGTAGTAGTTGAGTGCCAGGTTGTCTCGAACATCCGCAGGACAGTCACAAAAAAGCAAGATGAGACAATCTCTCGACGTCCGCCGCTAGCTCTTGCAGGGTTTCCCCGGTTTTCTGGAAACGGGACTTCAACTGGAGTCGGCTGAAATCTTTCTGGCACTTCTCACCGAAGCGAAGCTCCAACGCAGATGTGAGGGCGGCGAAATCCAGGCGCTGGCTGTCCGGAAGGGTCTGAAGAATGTCCGCTGCGTCACCTCTCAGGGATGCTGCAAGATGGCAGGCCTTGGTAGCAGAGTCCCATCCGTTCGCTTTCGCCACTATCATGAATTGGGTCTTGTATACCTGCCACGAACTTTTCCCATCAAATGTGGCCAGTTTAATGGACGGTCGAGCAACAGATGTGGGAGCGCCAAACTGTACAGAGCTGCTTTCCGCGGTCGCCAATCTCCGTTCCATGTCTTTAATTATTTCTTCCTTAAATGAAGTAAATTTCTTGTCTTCTTCTTCCAACTTATTTTCCACACTGGCGATACGCTCTTCCACAGTATCAAATTTTTCTTCCAGAGCATCAACTTTATCTCCCATGGCGGTTAGTTGATTCTCCATCATGGTTTTCATCGACGTTAGGTCACTTTTTATTTCATTTTGACTTGTAGTAATTTTAGCAGTTAAATCACTATTTAACTGTTCCTGGTTAGTCGCCAATTCATTTTTTAATTGCTCTTGATTAGCTGCCATATCATTTTTTAATTGTTCTTGATTAGCTGCCATATCATTTTTTAATTGTTCTTGATTAGCTGTAAAACTTGCAGTCAAGTCACTTTTTAATTGTTCTTGATTAGCCGCCATATCACTCTTCACAGAGTTGATTGCATCAAGCAGTTGTTTTAATTGTTCATCCATTGCGCGAGTAATCACCATAAAAATAAAGTCCAAATTTAAAAAGTCTTTATGAAAAAATGTCCAAAGTCACACTTACTGCAAGAAAGTCCTGAAGTAGCCCCACGTTGGGCGCCAAATTGTAACGGATTCGGTGCGACTTCCACTTTCTTGAAATGAAGACACAGTTCTTGATAAAAACACAGGAAATTTATTTACACTATGTACAGGAAAGATCTTCAACAACTGCTAAATTATTCATCAGCAATTAAGCAATTATCACACAACACCGTAAACTCAACGTTTACACACGTATTTACTTCCAAATGCGAAAACAACACAGCGAAATGCCTCGCTATAAACAGAGCAAAAATGCACTCAGTTCGAAAATCTCAATCGAAACTAACTGTTTATCCATCGCTAACGGCTTAAATACACCGAAAAGAAATTTCTCAAATATTCCACACGCTTCTGTAAAGTAGTAGACCGTTATCAATGAAAAGAAAGAAAATAGGGGTCGTATAATTTAGCCGAATGAAAAAGGGGTTGTATATTCATTACGGGAAACTATTTACAGGTTACGTTCCTACAATAATTACTATTTACAGAATTTGTAACAATATGAAACTATGTCGGGAACACCATTTGTGTGTAACTGGAGCGAGCTCTGCTTGTCTAGGTGATCCCCCTTAGATACCATGCAGCTGAGATATGTCTATTCATCAAAGTATATATAGCATGATTTAATATTAATACCATTTAAAAAATAATGGGAGACTATTTTCCTTGTTTGGCCACTATTTTGTGGACTATTTTTCATTTCAGAAGCTACTAAAATGACTATTTTTAGGACCCTAATTCAGGGGCAGCTCTGCTCTTTTTAAGGGCCCCCAAATTGCTAAAACTGCTTTAGCCAATAATCTAATAAGGCTAAAATTGTAAAGTATGACTACAGGGGGCCCCGAAAAACAGTTTGGTCTAGGGTTTTCCAATATCTTGATTGGTGCCTCCGTGCCTCCAGGCCCGAATCTGCGTGCGTCAGACCCCGCAGTGTGGAGGCACGTTCTTAAGGGGTCCAATGACCCAAGAAATTGAAAAAAATATAAAAAAACTACCACTAAGACTTTTAACATTTCAAATATACACTGCTGGCCTGTGGCCCTACAGATTTTGTTCCAGGGGGGCCCAAAGTTTATAGATCCGGGCCTGGGTCCCTTTAAAACGTTGGGACCTGTAGACAGCCACCTAAAGTGGCCTAACTTTTTAATCAGGTCCTGAGGTTGGCCCTCAGCCAAGACATTTTTTAGGTCTCCTATGCAGTCAATCTTTATACATTTAGTCTTTGGCTAAAACAAATTTAGCCATTTGGGCGCCTCGAAATAGCAGTGGCCCTATAACTAAACATAGTTGTCCTATTCAGTAATCACTCTCCCTGATCCTGGCAAAAAGTATAAAGAAGCAGATCAAAAGAGTTACAAGGAAATAAAATACTTTTTCATCATTTTTCACTTTAAAAAGAAAACACTTAGTTTGGGAGCCCTTCCTAGCTCGGGAGCCCTCGGCGATCGCTGACTAGCCTACCTGTCCAGTCCGCGCCTGGGAACCTCTCCTCTATCTTGGGGCAAGAGACAGAATTAGTAGCCCTGGTAAGTTCTGCTGTATAGTGTGATTTATAAAAAAAATTCAATGAAAATCTACATAGGACATTATCTTTAAACACGTTTTACTCATAACTTGAAAATGTCCACTTACATCCCTTTGCTTCTCACTGCCTCAGATATTGTTGAACTTAATAGCAGTTAACACATTTTATAAGATTTATAACTGAGATTAAGTTCAATATCGCCATGTTTGCTTCCTCTCTCGGATTGTGATCTTTTTTCCCCCTTTTCTTACTATATTGGAGCAAAAATGCCTTGTTCCATTTTCGCAGTTTGGATAGTCTTTTGGCATTTTGTGAAAAATGCGACTGTAGTGGAAACTCAGTAATAGATCAAAAAAATGTATTTCAAAAGTTTAAGTTTTATACAGCAATTTTTGTCTTTTTATGAATATATTTTTGTATTCTTTCTAACAGTTATCTAACTTGGATTGGGATGATACAGAATTAATCAAAGCATATGACAAGGGTATGAAATTGCAGGTAAAAACATTTAAACATAGATGTATAACAAATCTTTTTATATAAAAATTGCTAACCATGAAATCATTTTGATTAATTTTAGTGCTTGGTACGTATGTAAAATCTGACCTTTGGAACTGGTTCTATTCAAGTCAAACTTAAGTAGTACGTCTTGCACTATATCACCAAAAGTATTGGGACACTTTCAAAAATTAATATTTTTACAGATTTCTCTAGAAATAAGAGACCAATTGTTCTGTAACTTTTGTCACATAAGATGTTCTCCAGCTGTCATTTTCCATTAAAAATTAAATCGCCCACTTCCGTTTAGGGGACCAGAAACAAATTAAGAAAACATAAAAAAAAAAAATAAAAAAAACGAAAAAAATTCCCATGATCCTTTATTGTAAATAGCTGGAAATAAGCTGTTAATTTCAGAAATAAGTTTACTTTTTATGCAGAATTTAATTTTATAATTTCATGAAGTATCACTTGTACTCAATAAGACGTAAGCATTTCTTTCAAAAATACTAATTTTATTTGAAGGTTTTGGGCTCTTAAATCAGATTTAAGCAGATTTTTCCATAACCCCTGACCAAAGTTTCAGAATATTTGATAGCATGAAACATACTAAAATTCAAAATTAAAATATTGAAAATTTGATGAAAAATGAACGTTTAACAATTCATTTTTCACTGCTAATGCACGAAAGATAGCAATTTATAACCGTCATAGTTAAAAACCCAATTAGATCCTACGAATCATAATAAAATTCCAGTTTAATCTCCCCACTTTTATCCCCATCTTAAATATTTAGATAGATACCAGCGAGCTAATGGGTCGAATTTAAATAATTCTTGGAAAGGCAACGACTCGTAATCGTAAGGGCTCATTCGCAAATTTGCAACACTTGCTTACAATAACTCAGAATGATCACAAGAAGTTCTGTCTAGAACTAGACGAGCCTACTTTCCCGTATACCCATACTACTTTTTAGTACCTGTCAATATTCTCAAAAATAGCTAAAATTGCTAATTTTTTCAAACATATTTTTAAAATACTTGAAGCTGATTTCTAGGAATAAAATATTTTTCACTCATCTAAAAAAATTAGATGCGTAAAAAAAATAGCAACTTTTAAACAAAGCAGCTAATACACTTTTTTCCATTAAAAAAATCCTTTAGCAGCTTTCTAAACGAAAAAATAATTATTTAAATTAATAAGCTCATTAAAATAAATACATCATATCAAAAAAAAAATAGTTTCTTTTTCCCCAGTTGCCAAAAACATTTTTTAAAATGATTTAATGCACTTACTAAAATAAATAAAAACAATAAAATGTCAACTTATTGAAATAATTTTCATTGTCAAAAAAAATAATCGTCTGCGCATATCTTTATGTAGAAACATAAATGACTTCGAGTTTATTTTGCCAAAAACTGAATACCTAAATTAAAACTTTAGCGTAAAAATAAAAACAAGTTAGATCAACAATAATTATATCACAGTCAAAACCATAGCGTCGGAGTCAATCTCATTTTGGGGTAAAGGAGTCGGAGTCGAATATCTAAGAATCAGAGTCTGTCATTTGTCCTCCGTGTATAAATTTTTGCCAAAGCTACGAAGTCGGGGAGTCAGAGTCCGATTAATTGTCAGGCGCAGGAGTCAGAGTCAAGTGCTCCTAAATTCTCGCAGTCGAAATCTGGAGTTAGGCGTCAAGAGCTATTTCCAACAAAATTTGTTTGAAGTGAAGCCGCCTTCAAGTACGGAATCTACATTGACTTTTCAGTTTCCCCGCAGGCGCTAATGTTAAAGGATTTGAACTGTTCAAAATTGAACGGAAAATTGTTCAAATTAAAAAGATATTTCATGTACAAGTTTTTCATCAAAAGCTTTTTCCTACAAAGTTTATTTGAAGCAAATTCGCCTCACATGTCGAAATTGCCTTGAATTTCCCCGTAGGCGCTAATGTTAAGTTTTTTGAACTGTTCAAAATTGAACAAAAAATAGTTCAAATCAAAAACTGAAATATGGGAATAAGGTGTCTTCACCGAGATCTTTCGAACAAAAACAAAGTTTGTTCGTATCAGACTATTCATTCAAAAGTTATTGGGGGGGGGGGGGGGGGGACAGACAGACCGACAGACATTTTTCCCCATCTCAATATCCTACTTTCCAATTTTTAATATTTCAATATTTAATTAGTTTATTTATTTTTGACTTTTGTTTTTTGCGATATTTTTAAGATGCATTAAGCTTTCTTGCATGCTTTTTTCTTCTTTTTCTGACTTTTACTGGGAAAGTAGGCTAAAAACAGATTATTTGCAAACAATCCCTCATGATTCGTAGCCCTTTTTTTTACAATTGCAACGGAATGATTCAAAATAAAAAGTTCGAAAGCAATAAATGTTCAGTGAATGAACTAAATCCGGGAAGCTGAATAATTGGGTTTTTTACATTTTTTAAATTTGTATTTGGGTCAATCCATACAGGTTCGACAGATGGGTGTGCTCGACCATCTTTAATTTTTTTGAAACTCCTAACCCTAAAAGCTGTGTATGAAAGATGCTTAAAACAACTTTTATTTTTTCTCTAAACTGGACCTTCGATTTTTTTAGAGGTCATCAAAAGTGCTTATTGTAGACAAAAATGGGATGTTTACACCTTTGTATTTTGGCCAAAATCTATTTGAATTACATTTATGACAGTTAATTTTGCGCTTTGATATTAAAGTGCACAAGATGATAGTCTTACATGCTGAGTTAGGTGGCTGTAACTTAATAATTAAAATAATGGCAACAGGTTAAAGTTCAAGGTCAAATGTAAAAATATTAATCATTTCAAAGGGAGATAACTCGAGAAGGGTACGAAAACACAAAATGAAATGTGGAAAACTAATCACTGGAACCATGCTAATAGGTTATGTAACTGTTGCTGTGTGTTTGTTTACCCTTTATAGATTACAGCCCCTCAAAAATCGGAAAAAATGACATTTTTAGACCCCCGTAACCCAAAAGGGGATGGAATAAAAATAAAATATTTTGAGCAATTGAATATTCCATTTGAGTACTATACAATAACTTAGAAATATTTGGACATGAATGGGTAATTCATACTTGATTGACAGCTTAAGTAGTTAATTTATAGACTATACTGTTAATCTACACACATAAATTTTCGATACATACAAACATACTCTCTGTACGTTAACTTATGTAACTTGTCTAAATACATGCAAAAACATTATCTACATAGTTGAAAGCAAAAAAAAAAGTGCATTTTTCATTTCTTGCTTCAGTGTAGTTTAAAGAAAATGAACTCACTCCGAAGAACTATAATTCTGGTGGTGACACAGTATGTGGCGTACTGAAATACTTGACTCAAATACACAACAAAAATAGAAGGAAAGTTAATTTATGTTATCACGAAACAAATGTCAACTTGAGAGCTGAATGGCATTTCTATGCAATATCACATGATAATGGACAATGTAACAGAATCAGAGGAACCATAAAAGGAATTGATACTACTAAGACTAGCTTGCAAAGAACTGCTAGAAGTCACATTTTAATTCCACCAGAAATGTATACCTTCTGCATTTTTGCTACTAAATATGGCATGCATTCTTGTGAGCCCTCGGTAGCACAACTAGCTGAAAAAATGCTGCAGGACTCTGTTTGACTCTGCAAATAAACTTCCCAATACAACATCTAATAACTTCTTTATTAAATATTCCCTATTTAAATATTATCACAGTAAAGTCATTATCCCTTAGCAAAAGGTAGAAAGAATAGTGTGTTACTAAAAAGACTGTCAAAAGAAAATGCCCATTATTGTCATAAAGGTTATTACATAGCTTGTGTTGATCATTAAATTTAGAGCCCCTGTCATTGTCTTGGTCTTAGTACAGTTTCAAAGTATCAAATTATGAATGTGTCTTGGTAAAGCATTCCAAAACGCAATATACTTGTCACCATTACAACTATAAGACTACTAGGTGAGTTCATTTTTTTTCAAAACTACACTCAAACAATAAATTTTAATTTGTATGTATACTGTTTTTGCATATGTGTAAGGCAATTTATATATGTTAATGTGCAGAGCGTATGTATGTATTGAAAATTTGTGTGTGTAGATTATCAGTCTAGTCTATAAATTAACTACTTAGGCTGATAATCAAGTATGAACTACTCATTCATGTCCAAATATCTCTAAGTTATCAAATTAAAGTAATTATTTTTACACTTACAATATGTTTTTTTCAGTATAATATATTATATAGGGCACAATATACGTACTTAAGAAGGTGCAATGAAGTTTTCACACTTTTTATTTCTGTTTTAGTGTGTGAATTAACTAGCAAATTTGACCAATTTCAAAGACCTATATCTTTTTTTACAAACCAACAACACAAAACAATATATACGACATGTATAGTTCTCAAATGGAATATTCAATTGCCCAAAATATTTTATTTTTAATTCCATCCCCTTTTGGTTTACGGGGGTCTAAAAATGTCATTTTTCCGACTTTTGAGGGGCTGTATTCTATAAAGGGTAAACAAACACACAGCAGCAGTTACATATTCCTATTAGCATGGTTCCAGTGATTAGTTTTTGCCACATTTCATTTTGTGCTTCCGTCCTCCCGAATTAACTAGCAAAATTGCTCAATTTCAAAGACTTGTATCTTTTTTACAGACCGAATACACAAAACAATATATATAACATATACAGTACTTGAATGGAATATTCAATTGGCCAAGAAATTTCATTTTTAATTCCATCCCCTTTTGGTTTACAGGGGTCTAAAAATGTCATTTTTTCGATTTTTGAAGGGCTGTAATCTATTAAGGGCGAACAAACACACAGCAAGTTATATATTCCTATTCCTGTTTAGCATGATTCCAGTGATTAGTTTTTGCCGTATTTCATTTTGTGTTTCCCTCCCCTACGCGAGTTATCCCCCTTTGAAATGAGTAAAACTTTTACATTTGACCTTGAACTTTAACCTGTTGTCATTATTTTAATTAAGTTACAGCCACATAACTCAGCATGTAAGACTATCATCTTTTGCACTTTAACATTAAAGTGTAAAATTAACTGTAGTAAATATAATTCAAATAGATTTTGGCCAAAATGCAAAGGTCTAAAAGTCCCATTTTTGACTATGAAAATCACTTTTGATGACCTCTAAAAAATCAAAGATCCAGTTTAGAGAAAAAATAAAAGTGGTTTTAAACCTCTTTCATGTGCAGCTTTTAGGGATATGAGTACCAAAAGAATTAAAATTGGTCGAGCGCACCCATCCTTCGAACCTGTATGGATTGACCCATTTTGCAAATAAGTTATTGCAGTTATTTATGAGAAAACTGCTACTCATTGCTAAATGGTGAAATATAAATTATTCTTAAATTAAGTGGAATATTTTTAAAATTTTATTTCTTAAACCATCATTATAATTTTTCATTGTATTTGTTGTTACATCTTTATTTTTGAACACTTGACATAAAAAAAGTTTTGTTTTTGTAAGAAGTGCTGTATTCTATCCTTTTACTTTATTTAAATATCAAATTTGAAACATACCTTTTTTCTACTTTGAAACTTCTGATCTTGAGAATTTTTGCAACTTTCACCTCTGTAGTAAGTTAATAACTAATATATTTTGACTTTTTTCTGATAGTTAAAGTGAAATATTTACTTAACCCTCTTCATTTTTCATGTAATTTAAAGTCATATGTATGTTCAAATAATATCAACATTTTTATTTATAAATGTTACTTTTTGTTTTAGAAAAAGAGGGCAAGTAAAAAGAATAAAGGAAACAACAAAGAGGTAAAATATTTATTTATTAATTTTCTGATTTTCTTCAAAATTACTTTAAAAATATGATCTTAAATCACGGAGCGCATTCAAACTGGAGTACGCATACCGGAGCATTCATTTTCTGTGGTGTTAAACATAAAATAATGTACACAAAAATGCATAATACAGTCGACTCTTGATAACTGGAAATTGAAGGGAAGACATAAAAAATTCGAGTTACCAAAAATTTGAGTCATCAAAAATCTTACGAAAAATCATTCCATTTAAAGTATAAGTATTCTTATATGCCTCATTAACAAAAGCGAACACAAGATACGAACATACCTTACTTTATTTAAAATATCTGTCACGAAGAGTTTGACGGGTACTCTTTTTTCTCTCCACTTCAATTATATTTTCCAAATGGGAAATAGCAATGAATGTCTTTAAGCCCATATCAGGTCTCGATTCAATAAACAACCGCATCACATGCATGGCACTTTTTGCTTCATTAAAGGTTATCTTTTTTGGATGGATAAGTTCTTCACTCTCATCATCTTCCTCTTCTGAGAGTGGTCGAAATTCGTCAACTATGTCTTTGTCCGATAAATTTCCACACACTTGAACATCATCATCTATGTTGACAACGTCTCGAAATGTTGTTACAGGATCTAGCTGCAGAACTTTTTACACTAAACTCCATTCCTCATCAACTACTTCCTCGATTTCCTTTTCTTTTTCTTCCTCTTCTAGGTGGATTTCCTCAGCAGATGCTTTATGGAAACCTGCCTTTCTAAAGCAGTTTGCAATTGTCTTTTGTTCAACGCAATTCCAGGCTTTATCAACCATTCTCATTGCTTGCAACACATTTACAGAAGGGTTGCTTCCTTCATCAATTTCAGCAATGCATTTTTTTACGACTTGATGACGATATTTTAGTTTGAAATTTTGGATGATTCCCTGATCTAACGGCTGTAGTTTTGAAGTGGTATTGGGAGGAAGGAACTCCAGTTTTACAGATTTTAATTTTGTTGTAATTGAGCTTGGATGGGCTGTACAGTTGTCAACAAATAGGACAATCTTGCGGTTTTGACTAGACATTTTACGGTCTAAATTTTTCAGCCATTTTTCAAACAATTCGGCTGTCATCCATGGTTTTGTGTTATCTTCATAATCCACAGGAAATGATTCAACTCCAGTAAAAAGTGATGTTTCTTTTCTTGAAATTTTCAAACCAACCACTGCTTGCTTTGAAATCTGTAAAGCCGAGTTGCTTCCCAAAATTCTCCGCTTTTTCTCTCAATATGTTTCCACCAAGTGGAATGTTCTGGGTACGGCACTGGGTAATCCATTTTATCAAGCACTTTTCTACTTCCGAGTATTCCGCCATCTTAATTTTTTTCCGATCCTCTTGGTTGTCATCAAAGTTTTTCAGAATAGTCACTTTATTTTTGAGAATGGTTGAGAGTGTGCTGTTCGGAATGCCAAATTCCTTCGCAGTATCTATCTTTTTCTTTCCCCCTTTTTTAACCGCAGCAGTCACCTTTTTTTTCTCTGCAATAAAAAGTGTTGTGCATTTTCGTTTTGTAGCCATATTTCGATGACAAATAAACCTGAGCTTTTTCACAGCACTAATAAGTAAAGTAAGAAGACGATGGATGACTAGAACGAGAAAGGGTTTGTGTTCGAGGAACTGGTCATTCAAGTTGAGAGAACGCTTATTCTAGAAACTCGACCATTGTCCACAGAAAACAGCAGCCGAAACATGTCACAAACAGGGAAAAAAATTCAAGTTACCGAAAAGAAGGTAAATTTCATTCGAGTTAAAGAGATAAAATTTCATTAAAAACGCAATAAAGGAGAAGGGAAATACTTTTTTTTTTTGAGATATCGAAAATTTCGAGTTATCAAAGTTTGAGTTATCGCGAGTCGACTGTATTACTATTCTGATTTTTTTTTCATGAAATATTTTTTATCTTCAGTATCCTAAGTGAAAACACTAACTTTGATAATGTTGGAAATTGTAAGATGATTTAATTTTTGTGTACATCAAGTATTGTTTGCTATAGTTCTCAATAAACTAAACTTGTAGGTGCAAAACCTTATTATATCAATAATATCAAATAGTGGAAATGTTTAAGTTTAATATGTATAATACAATCAAACCTTGATATCTTGAACCTCTTTACCTCGAAACCCTTGTTGTCTCGAAAAGAAAGTTTTCCTCTGTATTTTCCTTAAAAACTCCTGTATATTTTCCATAGTTATCTCAAAATTTATTTTTCGAAACCCTTGATATGTCGAAATTTTCACACAAAAGTGTCAATTGCGTTTTTCCTTGGCAATTTTTGTAGTAGGGGAGAGTTGACAACAATGAAACATTGTAAATTAAGAAAAAAAAATACAATTCTGACAGCTACCACCACCTAGGAGGAGTAAACAACCAAAATGCTTCCCAGAATTCCTAGTTCCACTCTGTTCTATGCTTTTCTTTTGTAGAAAAAAATAGTTACTGTTTGGACACACCGAAAGTCATTTCATTATTTCTTGCATCTATCATAATGTTGAAAAACTTCAACAATTAAGGTGAGCGTTGTAGTTTATGTTGTTACTGACACTTTAATCTTCTATTATTCAGCTATATTACTTTTAATTCATGGTTTATTTTAATGATATGAAACAAAAATCTTCACTTTGTTGTTTGGGCCACAATGAGACAAATTTGTTGGGCCCCAATGAGACATGTCATTGAGGCCCAAGCAGCAGTAAGCAAATGTAGAATACTTATCTGCTTCTTGTTTTAGTTTACAAAAATGAAATTTAACAATAAAAAATAGGCTTGATCAAAAAATATTTGTATTTTAACTAATTATTACAAGTGAACTTTTTATTTTACTACACAGCTTTGTACAAAACAAAACTAGAAACCGGTTAGGTGTTGATCAGGTTGCCAAACATAGTACTTATTTCAAAGCACTTTATAATTATAATATTTGTATAAAATAATTATATAAGTTAATTATCAATTAATATTTGGCATTTATTATTTTATTCTTTTCCTGTTTTTTAAATCCTAATGGATGTTTTTTTTTCTGGCTAATTAAAATTGTTTCTTATGTAAGAAAAAAACAGTTTCAAACATTTGAAATATGCTTTAAGGGGACACAAGACCTTGAAACAGGGTTGGCCGGATTGGACCCAATTGGGTTGGACCCAATGGTTTTTTTTGAAAAAACCCATTTAAAAAAACCCATTATTTAGCCCACTTTTGGGTTTTTTTTAAAATTTCTGAGAAGTTTTTTAAAAAATTAATAAATTTAAATACTTTTATAATTTAAATTTCTTTTTTATTTGTTCTTCACCACAGACAATGGGAAAAAATGAATTTTGAACTTTAATAGGTATTTCTTAACTCTTAACGCATTAAAAAAGTACTTCAAAGATTTTAAATAAATATATTTAACTTTTTTCTTTAACTGGTCAATAAATAACTCAAATTATCATGACTAAGTCCTTTCACGTCTGATTTTCTCAATATTTGTAGAGTGTACAGAGGAAACTACTCTAGCTAAAAGGCTTTCATGTGAATTATTTTCTGCAAACCAACTCGTCACATATCTCGAATAAACATGGTATATTTTTTAGAAATTAACAGGTTTTACAAACGGTCAGATAGAAAACAGTATAGGATGTACAGTATTTTTATTATTTTACGAAAAAGTTTAATATTTCTTACTCTGAACACAGAAATAGAAAAACAGGCAACATAAAATTCAAAGAAATGTCTTGATTAAGCTGGAATTCAGTAAAAAGGGATTTAAACTACTTGAAGTTCCACAGTAGTTTTGCATAACAAAATGAAATACAATAAAGTGAAATGCAAAAAAAAAAAAAAAATAATAATTTAATAAAGCGAACAATAGATTTTATCACTCGAGAAGTAACTTGCCTTAACTATTGGTAATCATGGAAACTAAAAACTCTGAAACTTCACTATTCTTGGGTTTCATCGTCTTTTATACTTTCCTTCAGAAAACCCTGAGTTTTAACTAGTTTTCCAACTCTTTTTTTACCCCAAGACAGTTTTTGCGCTTTGTCTGTATACTTACGCTACAATATTCCACAAGTACCCCACATTTTCCCTAAAAAAAGACAAAAAGACCCAATTTCTTTTAAAAAACCCAGCTTTAGTTGGGTTTTATTTAAAAAAACCCTGGGTCCATGGGCTTTTTAAAAAAAAAAACGGGTTTTTGCCAACCCTGCCTTGAAACCATCAAATTTATGAAAAAAAAGTTTTTCATTGGAATTGTGGAAAAAATCCGTCTTAGTCAAGTGATGTTGTAATTTTTTAATAACTCTGTACTGAATTAAGTTTCTTAAATGAACTAGCTAAGGGTACTTATTTTTCAAACTTTAGGTAAATATACAGTGATTATTCAGCTGTCCCATTGCGCCCTACTAAATGTCTCATAGTGGCCCATCATTGGACCAAATTGACACACTTTTCATAGAATTTATAAAGCCTCATAACTTCTTTTTCCTAACATTAAATGAGTTGAATTTGATGCAATGTACTATAATTTAATACCTTTAATATAATATAGTATGTTTCTGTGCTTTAGAACTCACCAATATACAAAAAATGAAAAATATGTGTTTTTTGTCTCATTGTGGCCCACCCTCCCCTAGAACCAGTTCTGAATACATTTACATGTAGGTTTTCATCCTTTTTCTTGGAAATGTTAAGAGTAGGGGAGATTAAAGCGAGATACAATTTGGAGAGTGTGGGTGGGTATGAGGGGGATGCTGTACTATTTCTTTTATCTTTTTCCCCCAAGTTAAGATTTTTTGTGCTTTTCCTCAGAACACATTTCTTACTTCTCAGAACAGGGGTCTATTTTGCATCAGTTTGCAGGCAAAAAGCTTTTGAATGTGCTATTGGTTGAAGATAAAATTAGAATATAAATGAAAAAGTTGACATTGCTGTTTATTTCAATAAAAGCCTTTCCAGTACAATTTCCACAATAATCAGAAACCACCAAGTGTTTTGCATAAACTATGATAAAAGAAGTTATTAAAAATTGAGAAATAAGAAGTACAGTCAAACCGCATTATCGCGACACCCGGATTTCACGACACTCCGGATGTCACGTCACTGTTTCAAAGCTCCGAACTTATGCCATATAATTTTAATGTTAAGTGGCTCCATATTTTACGACAGTTTTTTTCGTGCAACTTCGGTTACGACGACGCTTCAAGCTGCGCAGACTGGATCAAATATTTCTTTGCAATTGAAAATTTTTTAGTAAAATAATGAAGACATCTGGAAATGTTTCTTGTTGGAACTTCGGACTCTGACAAGAAATTTGACGAGGCATGACACTTCGAGAATGGTGGGGGGCGAGTAGATACGTTCTGTTACAGGTTTAAGACTTTGACAAGAGGGACAATAGAAAGGAATTCAAAGCAGGTGGATTGTAATACTAGACGAGGGAAACAACAAGAGAAGAGAAAGACCATTGCTATGTTAAGCTGTAGGTGGTCACAACAGCTTTTCCCATGAGAGAAGAAGAGATAAGGGGCTCCTCATTAGATTAAAAAGGGACTTAAAGTGGATAAAAGGATTAGAAAGGGTTTTTTTCACCTTCGAAAGGTGGGGCTTAGCCGTCAAAATCTAATCAAATTGCGGACAAAAGTGAAGAGTTTTAAATTGGTTTCTTTCTTGCTGGTAGGTTCATGGAAGATGGAGTGTGACAAATGTTATTCAAAAATTTGTCAAACATTTTATTGGAAAGTATTGTTGAATTGAAAAAAAAAAAAAAAAAAAAACTGAAGGTTTTTTTTTTTTTTTTTGAATAAATTTTGTTATATTCACCAATAATTGAAATTTACATTACTTAAATCTAATTAAAAACATAAACAGTATTAATTTCTTCATTAAATGTAATTTTATGGTTAACTAATGTTTAATTAAGAATGTTTTAAACTATTCCGGTTATGACGTCGCTCCGGCTATGACGACACTTTGTTGACAGTCCCAAAGGTGTCGTGATAACGAGGTTCGACTGTATGCTTTTTCAGAAGCAGCTAATAATTCAGTTTAACAATTTCTGGCTGCTGGTCAAGAAATTGAATACTAGATTTTGTTAAATTGAAACAAGGGTTTAAATAAATTTCAAATCTAGTAAAATGTTGAAGACTAGTTACTCGCTATGCAAAGTGGTCGCATTGTATCTAGATAAATATACATAACATATTTAATTGTGTGAGTTACAAATATATCTCTTTCAAAAGCTTGCTAACTTGATATCTCGAATTTTTCTCTTCCTGAGTGATTTGAGATATCAAGGTTGTACTGTGTATCAATATAATCTGTATATGTGTGTACAAAATACATAAAAAACCTAAACTCAGTGGCGCAACAGCTCATGGTCCCAAGGCCCATGTACTCATCTCGGTTTTCACGGCCGAGGGCTCTGGGGGTCATGGCAGATGTTCTTGTTAGGTGGTCAACCGAACATAGAACCTCCAATGTTTAGTTCCCAAGCATACTTGGCACTCATTTTATTAACCCACAGAAAGGAAGAATGGCAGGGTCAACCATACCCAACCCAAGAAACGAGCGTGGGTCTGCGGCATGGAAGCTTGAAGCGCTACCACTGAGCCACTGGTCTTCACAATGTATATTCGGCTGGCACTTAGCTATAGGGTATTTTTCGATAGTTAAAATTTCATTGCTCCTGCCCTCTTATCTTGTTCCAATGAACAAAAAACAAGCTGTGCACAATTTCCCTTCCTTTGGACTAATTCTTAGGGGTGCCTCAAATTGCTTGAAGTTTGGTCAGTCCTCGAAATCTCGTGAATTTTTTTAAAAAATTTAATTTTTCTTTAACCCAACAGCTTTTAGAGAATGAATATATTTTATTATGATAAACAATTTCTATATAATCAAAACATAGTGAAAACAAGTGAATATTTAACAATATTTTTTTCTAAGTAAGGTTTTAGTAGCAGTTGGATATCTTTAACGGTACGGTCTTCAGCAACGATGCTGAATTTATTTAGCACCAAAATGCAACTGGCGCAGGCAGGAGAGGAGAGGCTGTTACAGAAGGCGAAAGCCACTGGGCCAGCCATTCCCGAGAAGGTAGGAGAAACCAAAGATCATCGATCAGAGGTTTTAACTCCTTCCCCTGCACAAACTGCTGCATCTTAAAGAGTATGGACTGGTCAGCCACAGTCCTATGCTCAAGCAGTGCATGTATTTAAGATGGCTGTTTTGAGAGAAACCTTCCATCAGAGAGGTTATCTTGCGATGACATTGAACATATTCAGCTTGTCATTCTAAGGAGGACAGACCTGATTCTGTCAGAGGATCACATGCCGATCCTCAGGGGCTAATAAGCACAAAACTGCAGTCCTCATACGGAATGACTGAGCTGCCGGTGTATTTTATGTACTTTGTCTTATATGCCTGATTCTGGGTAGGTTATTTTTTCCTGAAAATCAGTGATTGGTCCTGGAAGTACTTTTATAATTATTGATTTTTTGTGATATCAACATCATATATTTTTATCTAAATGTATTTCTTACAAGATTCCTTTAAAATGTTGACAGTAGCTTTTCATTTTATAAGATTAGCATATTTGCAATAATCAGCCAACAACATGGTGTGAAGACCGATTTATGTCTTAACTTGGCTGAAATCCAATTACCAAACCAAATTTCTCTTTGCTGGGGATTTCAAGTTTATTTCTCAACTGTTACTGATTGCTGTTAGATCATTTCTAAAACGAAAATATTTCCCCTTTTTTGAGATGTTTTCAAAAATCAAACAGTTTATGTGCTCTGTTCAGACACAATGTGTGTTATGAGTTTATTGCAAATGTGTTATGACTTCCCAATGTTTTTTTTTTTTTTTTTCAAAAATAGTTCTAACATATCTTTTTTGACAAATGCTGTTCTAGTTTGTTTTTTCATGTCTTTTGGTTTATTATTTCTCCCAACTATTGTGTTTTATGATGGAGTAATTTCCTCTAAAATCAATACTTGGAGGATTGAAATTTTGTTGTGTTTTTCTTACAATCTGCAAAATATATGCTTTGTTTTTGCTTGATAAACAAATGTATTAAAAAAATTCAGAAGTTTTTTTTTCAAATAAATTAGTAAAAGCTCTTCTAAAAAATTCTGAATTGCCTTTTATAAATTCTCTACTTTCCTTCCATATTTTACCAATACACCAAGAAATCTTTTAAGATCCATCCTGTATATTGCTTACTAAGCTATCCTTTTCTCAAACAATTCCATTCCTTTCATCATGAACCCTCATAGAAGTGGAAGACTCTCAAGAACCTTCTCCAATAGAATATTAATGAGAATTTTACATTTTTGAATAAAAGTAACTTTTTGTTTAATACATAATTATTTTTTTGGATTTTGCATTTCTTTCTTTTTCCCCCTTGTTTGATTTTTCCCCGAGTAATATTTCAATTTCTCATCTTTAGATTAAACCGATTTATTTTTCTTTTATTTTAGTGGGATGTTGGTGATTTCTGCTGTGCTGTTTATCCTGAAGATAATTTATTATATGAAGCTGTGATAATATCAATTGATGATGGTATATGCAATGTTATGTTTTTGGGATATGAAGATGAAGTAGCAGTTGAAATGACAGAATTAAAAAAATCAAAAGGAAAGCGAGCAAGAAAATCTCAAATACGAGCTGCTAAGCAATTCAATGCTACAAAAGAAGTGAGTAATAAGTAAAAATTAAACAATAAGTTCATCGTTTTTCTTTCCAGATGTGTTTCAACAATTGAGATCAACAAGATACTGCCTTATTATTTTCTTCACCTAAGACCATGCAGGTTCAAAGACCAATCCGGCCCATCTAAATTCCATTTCTGTTCATCAAAAAGAAAGAAAAAAAAACACTAATCCAATGTCAGGATAATACATTTGATGAATACATTTGTCCATTGAAATCGTACCCGTTTATGATGCTGTTCCAGAAAATGCTTGCTAGCTAATTTTTGATTTTCAATGAAAAATGGTTTGACATATTTCATCTGCAAATGGTATCAAGTGATATTTTTTATCTAATTATTTTTCCATCTTCACGAGGTGTGGTTTTTTGGCTGTCCCAAACGATACCTTTTGCTCTATTGTGTTTCTCATGTTTCAAAATGCTATAAATACCACATTTGGACCAATGAAAAGTAAGTGGCATGTGGAAAATGATTTTACTTTCAGTTTTCAGTCTTACGACTTCTATAGGTGAGAATTGCAGATATTTTGGTAATTTGTTAACTCCTTCAGCTAACTCCTAACTTTATAGTCTAAGAAAAAAATTCTTCATGATCTGTACACTATTACCTTTTTGGGATATTTGCATTAATTCTCTTTAGTGCATAAACTTTTCCAACATCAAAAGGTATATATTTTTTTCAATTTCCGATTTTCGTTTTTATTAACTTTTTCCGAACTTCAAATATATATTTATGGTCATATTACTTACCTACAGTAGATATTTGAAAGCATTCTGTTGGAACAGTTCTATTTTTAGTAAAATATTCTTCTTGTACTTAAACTTTTACACCACACTATTATTTTGCTATAGAACCCCTGTTTTATTATAGAATGGGACCAATACACTTCTGTTTATCTGAATCAGCCTATTTTCAAATCCCTACCAAAATTTTCAACATGGCAGGCGTCACAAAATTCTGTTTTAAATAAATTATAAACTTGAACAGAAAAAATGTATGTTATATGGGTCAGAGAAAAATTTTCTCAAATTTTACTGGTTTGTGAGTTAATTAAGGTTGGGAAAAACTGTTCTAGTCAATTTTTGATGTTTTCTTACAAAGTTCACATCAATTTATTTTCGTGTTTAAGTAAGTAGCATTTTTTCTTCCTTTTCTAGCGTGAATCCGAAAGTGAGACGAGCGAGGAAAGGAATGTCAGTAGTCACAGAAGACTTAATAACACAGGTTATCAAGATACCAATTTCATGCATAACCCTTCAGCTGGATATCATAACCCTACAGCACTGCATCCTATGCCTCATCATTATTCTGCACCAAATGCAATGGTAATATCATTCAAATGCCTTTTGCTAATGCTGCTAAATAATGAAAGTTTTAAAAACAAATTTTTAAACTGTCCTACTTTTAAAAATCTGGTAGTAGTAGTTAACTTATACATGTTATCAACTTATACTTTAATATAAACAGGAGGCACAGAAATTTTGGGACCCGTCACAAATGACTTTTACGGGGCCTCCCCCGGTTGCCCCTACGTCCTACATGGATTTTACCCCCCTTTTTGAATATTTCGGTCCCTCTTCAGACTCAGGCCAACGGGTGTCCCCCCCCCCTCCGTGCACGCTCCTGAATATGAACAGTGCCATTGTTTAAATGCCTCCCATTTCATTTTATATGAAGGAAATGGAAGTAGTTTCAAATTTAGTAGGGTAGTTCATTATTTTAAGGAAGTTTAAGTGTAAATTTCAGCATGTGTATTGATAACATGAATAATAATGTTCTCTAATTCATTTAATTGTTTAGTTTTCTGCTCCACCTGCACCACCAATGCCCGATGCTCCATGTAATCAAGATCCAAGCATTTACAATATGCTAAGTGCATGGTATTTAGCAGGATACTACACTGGATTACATGAGGTAAGGCTTTTCTAACTGGTCAAGTTTCAGAATATTTTTAAATACTCATTTTGGTCCTGATGTGAACATTATAAGACAGGGTGGCGACAGATCAGGGAGATCAGAGAAAAGTCAGGGAACTTTATTAATCAGGGAAATATCAGGGAATTTCGAAAAAATAACAAAAAAAATCAGGGAAAATTGATTTTATGAAGAAAAAAAAATTTTTTTTTTTGCTTTGCAAAATTGAGTGCCTTAATTCTCTACGCATTTTCGGCCAATTATCTGTTAAAAAAAAAAGTTAAAATTAATGAGGTGCAATTATACACTGCCGCATATTTGTGCATCTTTTTTCCTCAACGTCAAAGTATTGCATCTTACTAATTAACCACAGGATGAACTTCCTAAAATTGCATCTGTGTCTGTAAAGTTGTTTATTTTACCTAACTTGAAGTTTACTTTCACACCTTTCAATACTACGTAAAATAAACAACCCTACAGGCAAAGAGGAAACCATCATTAATGCCTTAGCTCCTTTGCCTTCATTCCATTGTCTCGGTGTAATAAGAGTATTGTAATCAAGATTTTAAGAAAAAATCTTTGTTTTTTGAATTAATACTGATAAAAGCTTAAAAGTTATTACTTCTTCACATTTTTTATGTAATTGCTAAAATTGAGCTTTGAATCAAAAAAAAACTTTGTTTTTTGCCGTTATACTATTTGCTGTCACAACAGATTAGAAAGGTTTTCTTTTTTTTTCAGACGTAAATGATTCTTTTATTTTAAAACCAAGTTGTATTCTTTTATACATTTTGAAATTAACCAATTGTTTCCCCCCCCCCCCTTGCATTTTAAAGTTGTTTGTTACAAAAGCAACCTAAGATTTTTTTCGATACATACTGAAATCATTTGAAATAGAGTTAACTTGTGCACTTAAGTAAATATCTTTATTTTTTTTATTGTTAAAATGCTGTAATCATTCATTAAAACCTATGTTCTTGATTAGAGAAAAGGTCCCTATGAATAGATATCAAAAGGTTTCATCTGTTTTGCATAAATATGTCAATTAGTTATATAAGAATAACTACATTATTTCTATTATTTCACTATTACTTGTTTTTCTTGCAACAATTATTATACTGTTTGAAAATTTAGTTCCAAATAATTTCAATTACTTTTTAGTTCAATCTTAAATACACGTATGTTTTTAAGAGTGATTTTAATAGTTTCTTAAAATTCTTATCCTCAGTGGTTATTGGAAGTAAAGTTTTTTTTTTTTTAAATTTTATATAACTTTCCAAATAGAAAAAATGTGCTGAGGAAATAGCAGATGTAATTGTAAATATTTTCAATGCTTCTTATAACTTGGGGACAGTGCCAGAGGACTGGAAGCTGGCTAACATTACACCGCTCTTCAAGAAAGGGTCTAAAGGGAGTGCGGGAAACTATAGACCTGTGAGTCTAACTTCGTTGGTTTGCAAAATTTTTGAAACATTGATGAAAATTAAGATAGTAAATTATAATATACTGTTTTGTAGGGTTTTTTTTCCAAACAAATTGACTTGATATGTTTTTTTTTAACATTTTATTAAAAAAAACAGCATTTTTTTAAAATATCTTTAGTTCAACAACTTTACATAACTTAAAACGTTTAAAATACTGCATTTTATGCAAACATACAATGGATTTCAAGCAGAGCAAAGAAAGGAAACCATTATCATTGGTAACGTAAATCAGGGAAAGTTGACGAACCTAATCGGGGAAAAGTCAGGGAAATTTTTTTCACAGTTTCTGTCGCCACCCTGTAAGATTATTAAAAATTTGAATTGTTTTTTGGATATGCCCCCCTCCCCGACCAGGGTTTGCCAAACCAGGCCCACCCTGAAAAAACTGCCTAGCTCTTTTCGAGTGGACACACTTGAAAAAATCCACCTCAGTAAAGCAGTCGTTATTCAGAATTTATTGTACAATGTACATTAAAAACATTTACTACAGAAACAAACTAATTATTATAATAACTATTTTCATCAATACTAAGAGTCCAGATATTGCCTTCTTCCTTTTTAGACATTTTATAAAGGATTTGAAAGTAAAACTGTTATGATTTCAGAATCATTTTTTTTTAAATACATTTCTTTCTTTCTTTTTTTTCTTTTTTTGAATTGTTGGGGAAAATGCTTTGTGAAACTGTAACAAGAAATCTCTTTAACTTGTGTCAGCAACAAAGTTAGATTCAAATAATCCAATGACATCAGCCTTAAGTATCAAACCTGTGTGATGACTGCACCTTGAACATTATTCCTTGAATTCCTTATTTGCTACCCTAATTCTACTCATTTTATCTATTATTTTAGTAATTTATTTATTAATATTTTAATTGCTCCTTCATGCCATGTAAAATTAACCAAAAAACATGTGGTTTGACACCTAGATTCAGATTTTTATAAAATTTTGTATCTTTGCTCTTTCTATGCATTTTAGAAAACATATAAAATATTTTTGGAGAATTTCAATGGGTTTAGCGCAGAAATGCATAGCAACAGTGAAGTTTCAAAAACTGGAAAAAAAAAAAAAACCTTCCTGCATGAAATGAATCACATTGGTTGCTTGCATATACAATGCTTGAAGTACTTGCAGAACAAATTTGGTCAAATGATTTTATGATGCAGAACTGCTTTGGGATTCTGCTTTGGGGTTCATAAGACATTCTTTTATTAGTATATGCAAGATTTATTGATAATCTCTCATTTTAATACTGTTAAGATTTGTATTTTCAAATTCTGGAGTTAATTTAATGATATGTTGACGTACAGTTGGTTACAAACCGCAGTGTACCTAATTTGTGGTTCAGGTTTTGTAAGTATTGTGGATAAATTTGAAGTTTTAATGCATTATATCTAAACTTCCAATTATTCACAAAATTCTTCCTAATATAATATAGAGTTCAATATCATAACTATTTTCCACATTGGTTTACTTTTTAAATTAATCCTATTAATGTGTTTTAATGTAACCCTGAAGATTCCATTTGATGCTTTTTTCTTTTCAGGCAAAAAATCAACAGTTTGTACAGCCCGGTCATATGAAGCGTTGTTGCTGTCATCATTGAATAACTTTCATTTACTATTGATGTTGATATTTGAATTGTAATTCTGTAACTCGAAAAGTTTTATACCAACCATTTTCTCATTTTTAGTTGAAGGAGTTCTGCATTGTAATAAATAAGTTTTTTTTTTTTTTTCACTTTGTATATTTTATTTGATTTTTTACTAAAAATATTTTCCAAATATTTTATCTAATTTTAACGATATACAGCATAGCTGCCAAGTGCTCCGTTTTTCCCGGAGTTTCTCCGATTTTTATTGCGTACTCCGAAAATCCGATTTTTTCCAAAAAAACTCCGTTTTTTTGACTTTGCTTGTACACTTTTCGATTTTTGAGGAAAAAGAAGAGATTTCCCTATTCTCGAAGGCAGGAATTGTGCCCAAACTCAACAAAAGAGAAGACAGTTTGATGCTTTGGAAGCTTAGTGTCAGGATAAACACTGAGGGGGAGCGCCGATTGGAGATCGTCGTTTTTTCATCGAGTATTTCAGCTACGTGTAAAACGTAGCCGCCATGTTTGGTCATTCACAAGATGGAAGTTAGCAGACGATACTTAAGCGCCTTCGTTTTCAAAGACAAAGCAGAATTGGGTGTTTCTTTTAACTGCAAACTAATGAAAATAAGCAAAATGTGCTGCAAAACGGTTTTTTTTTTTTGGTTATTTTAAATAATTTTATTGAGAAATATGAAAACAGTTATATTTAAAATTTCATTTTATCCTTATTGCTTTGGACACGGATGTGCTAAAAATTCGCAATTAAATTGTAGTTACATGGGGATTTTTTATTTTTGAATTATTTTCATGCTATAAATTCAAAATTTTATATCTGAATTTTTGACTTAGTCGCCATATTTGGTCATTTGCGAGATTTTAGTACACAAGACTCTTAAGTGGCCAAGTTTTCAAAATCGGAATTAGATGTTTATTGCAATGCAAACTATTGAAAATAATGCAAAATGGGCTGTTTTTTGTTCTTTTTCCCCCGGAAAATTCTATATTTTTTTCTTGAAAAATGCAAAATTTTTTCTTCAGAATATTATTTTATCCTCATTGGTTTAGACTAATGTGCTAAAAACTCGCTATTTCGTCTAAATTTTAGTTTTTTAAGGGTCATTAATTATTTATATAATTGTTTTTCATGCTGTAAATTCAAAATTTTATATCTGAATTTTTGACTTAGTCGCCATATTTGGTCATTTGCGAGATTTTAGTACACAATACTCTTAAGTGGCCAAGTTTTCATAATTGGAATTAGTTGTTTATTGGAATGCAAACTATTGAAAATAATGCAAAATAGGCTTTTTTTTCGGAAAATTCTAAATTTTTTTCTTGAAAAATGCAGAATTTTTTTTCTTAATATTATTCTATCCTCATTGGTTTAGACTCTAATGTGCTAAAAACTCGCTATTTCGTCTAAATTTTAGTTTTTTTAAGGCTCATTAATTATTTATAATTACTTTTAATGCAACAAACTCAAAAATCTATTGTCTTGACTTTTTCGCGTTGTTGCCTTGTTTTGTCATTTGCAACATGAAGTAGACAAGACTATTAATAGCCTAAGTTCCCGAAAACAGAATTAGTTGTTTGTCTCAATACAAACTATTAAAAATAACAGAAGGCAAAAAGTTATGTTTTTTTTTAAAATAATTTTCTTGAAGGGGAAATTTTTTTTTTTTTTTTTTTTTTTTTTTTTTTTTTTTTTTTTAGGGAAGCTGTAAAAACTGCCTCCCCCTCTCCAGTTTGTATTTCAAAACTTAATGACATTGGTGGCCACTAAGTTTTTGGAGTCGAGTGCCACTGGCCACTTTCAAAATTTCAGAGTCTTGACCTTTACTACGAAGTTGCTTTACTTCCAAGTATAAGAAATAATTGTTTTTTTTAATCTTCAATATGTTCTTATGCATGTAGGATATGTATAAAAGCATATTTTTAAAAAGGATTGCAGTTTTATTAAATCAAACAGTAATCATGTTTTTTTAAAACTTTTCAATATGTATCTATGTAATGTTGCTTTTTTAATGTAAAATAATTTTGTTTTAAACTTGGTTGTAGTTTTGTTGAAAATCTAACATGAAAATTTAGAAAAGCATTTTATAAGTGTTTAGAATTTATAGAAACTTATGGTACAGAAGGAAGGTTTTGCACAGGCCACGATTTCATGCTCCTATTTTAGCCCTCAGTGCTCCTATTTTTTCCCTTAAGTGCTCCTATTTTTTGTATCTTGAGGTTGGCAGCTATGATATACAGCGTAACTTCTCTAGAGAACACTCTCTGATCATGAAAAAAGTGGTCGTTAATGGAGGTTGGCCCCTCTTAGAGTTAGAGGTCGTTTTCAAACATGCAAAAAGCTGGACTAGCACCAATAGAGATCATTTATGTTCTGCTTACAGTATGTTAAGGACATTATGATAAAAATTTATTTAAATAGAGAAACTAAAACTTTTCATTTCAAGTTTTTAATGCAAAATATACTTTTTCCATTTAGATACTAAATATTCACTAAAATAAGAGAAGAAATTTGTCTGGTTCAGATGATTTTTTTCTGAAACATCTCGTGAACAAATCGGAACAAATTAAATCAATCATCAAGTATCTTGAAACATATTGGCCTTGAAGAAATTATAATGATAAAACATTTTATTGAATCAAAATTAGTCACTAATGTTTTTCTGTAAAAAAAGTTGAACAATTAGCTACTGCTTATCTTAGGAAAATGAATGTACTTTTATTCGAAACAAGTGTACTACTTCATATCTAGCTTTGTAAAAATTGGTTGTAAATGAAATCGCAAATATTAGAAAAACATTCAAAAAATTATACATTTTCTTAATTTTAGTTCTTTTTTTTAGAGCTAAGAAACAAATGCAGACATTTTGACGTAAAAAAAAAAAAAAAAAAAAAAAACATTCAAGAACTTTAAACATAGCAGGGTATAGGAAAATTAGAACTGGTTCTTAAAAATGTGATAACTCTGCAAAATGTAAAAAGACATAATTATACTGATACTAATTCAGATTGAAATCAATAATTATCCAAAATCGTATATTGGTAAACAAATTCTTTGCGAAAAATGAGATTGTAAGAACAAAACCTTTACATGCTCTGATAAAGGGGAAAAAAATGCACCTTTCTGATTGTAAGCAAGTAAAAAACATTTTATTTTCCTTTGAAAAACGTTTTCTTTTTTGAAAAAAAAAAAGAAACCTACTGTTCTGATTTTCTCTGAAATTGGGTTCGACTTAGAGGCGTATTTTCCACTTTTTTCTCTAACTGCTTGAGAAGGATGAAACAGGCATCAGTTTTCTTCTTGTTATTCCCAGAAGTTAAGGGGGAGAGCGAGAAGATAGTCTCCCGAGATGCTTTGACATTCGAAGAATTAAAGAGAACAGTTAAGAAAAGAAAGCCTGGAGAGTTTATCTAGCAGAATATTGCATTCTGTGAATGAAATAATGATCTTGGAACCCATTAGTCCCTAAGGGTGGTTTTTCTCTAAATCCTGTCTCTCGGGGAATGGGGCATTATTAAGACAGGTCGTGGAGGACATGTAAACAGAAATTGAAGGTTGGGAGGCACAAGATAAGAGATTGCTGCAAGGCCCTCTGCTGAATTGGGTTAAAATCGCATTTTCAAGACTTCAGTGCCAAACAATTAAGAGCCGTCAGAAATTTTAAAACAATTACGTCTTTATGGCTTGACTTTTGAAAACTTTCAACAGGGCCGCGCCTCTATGCTCTGGCATTCAGGGAAAATATACTTAACATCTGGAGGGAGGTTTTGTAGACAAATATAAAATGGAAAAAAAAAGTTTGGTATTTAATTTATACAAAAAAAGTGTGTGAATATTAATTTTGGAAAATGGCGTACATTTTTACTTCATACCTTGAAATTATTTCGAGTACAGCAGCTCCTCTGGTATGCTAATAATGGTGTTGGAAAAGGAAAATATTTTAAATATCAAAGTTAACGCCACTTTGAATATCTATCTAATCTCTAGGTGATGAATAATTTATAAAACTTTTATGCCTGTCAAAACATCACAACAGGATAGGAAGCAGTGTGCAACTAGAAAATAGTATTAGATGCACATAGAAAAATTCTCTTTTACAAAGAGGGGTCCAGGGGTTCTCCCTGAAAAAACTTTGAAACTTGTAGTTTTAATAACACAATTTTTAAACGGTCTTTGGTGGTGTTATGGGGGGAAAAAATACAAGGGGCTCCGCAGAAATTTGTAGAAGTAAAAGCCTTAAAATGCGATTACAGGGCATATTTATTGATGTTAGAACAAGAGAAGAAACTCTTGGATTCCACCCGATGTTTTTTTTTTAAGTAAATAGAAATTAATTAATCCTCTCCCCTCCAATTTTTCGAAATTGAACTCCATAAACATAATTGAAGATTTTTACAGGAATGGTATTCTGGAGCTCCCTCCTGGAAAATTTTTCAGACAATCTTTGATAATATTAAAAAAAGGAAGAGGAGTGGTTTGGAGGATCCATACTAAAAAGGGAATGAAGAAGAATTACATAGAACTGCATAAAACCAGGTTAAAACTTAGATCTAACTTGAACTTAATGCGCAATCATTAAATGTATAACTTTTTATCGGACACTTTCTAACTCATATCCCTTTTCTTTCCCCCATGGGGGAAGTAAACACATCAAACAGGACGGGCCCATTATGCCTAATGAACCCCACTTGGATGTTTTTGAAATTTTTGTGGGGTGGCCATGCCCTCCCTTTGGCATTGTTTCCATTCTTGTTAGACTATGAATTACAGTAAAGTTTTTTTTTTTTTTCAATTTAAGCTAGAAAAGAGGGTTTAAAAACTATACTTGTGTGTGAAACTCCTTCAGTGTGGTTTTATTGCTCCCGGGCCTTTTTATTTTATATTCTAATTAGACTTCGAGGAAAAATAAGGATTTTTTTTATATTTAGCTCTAATAAACAATTTTTGAAACTTTCTCAGGGTGGCCATGACTCCCCTCTCATTGTTTTCCTTAATGTTAGACTTTGTATGTATTATAAGGAAGATTTTTTGCATCATTTTTGCTCAAAAAAAGGAGATTTTAACTATTCTCGAAATTTTCTCGGAGGGTGGTTGAAATCCATCTGAGTTTTGGTACCAATGTCAAGAATACTTTAAAGATTATCTAACTAATCAGTACATTATTAAAAGAAAAGATGAAGGAATTTAAAGATGAAACAAATTTTATTTTCGTCTAGATAAATTACAACAGGGTAGTTCTGTACACAAAAGATCTTTGGTGGAAAGAACAAATTAGGCAATTTATGAAGTTTTAAAAGTTTTCGTTCAAAAGATCGAACCACTAATCGGTCGGAGTTAGCTTTGCTCACTGATCGGCTGGATTACAGTAACATGGTGGCTTGGCGACTTTGGATATAAACAATAGAGTTGCATGATAATTTGCTTACATTTTAAAACTACCGTTAATGTAATTGATTGTATTTTTTGTTTGTTTGGTGAAATATTTCAAATTGCAAAGAACTGTTTATCGTTTTTAAAGAGTTTTTAGTCATTTTAATTGAAAAATGTGTTAATTTTACATCGGGAGGGAGAGTGATTTTTGCTTATTCAGAGAACTGTTTTTACCTTTATTATTCTTTTAAACCATGTCCTTTTATTTGTTTTATTATTTCTCATATTGGGGATGTTGCAGCGGGATTTTCCGTTTGTTTTCCACACTTAACATCTGAGGACGCTTTTTATCCTTTGAGTATGGCTGAAGGAACAAACCATCAAGGGAGAAAAAATAGTTAATAAAACAACTGCTCAGTCTCAGTGGGCATTAGATAAATCAAGTTGTAATAAATATATGCATTCTGACACCAAGCAGCTTAAAACATTTTCTTTTTACTTATTTTTTTCAACAAAACGGTTCAAAAACTTGATGGTTTATTGAAATTTTTTAACTTTTCAATTTACAAAGTTTGAACAGAACAACGTCTGTCGGGTCCTCTAGTTGAGTAGGGAAATTGCATGAAATTTACTGTTTTTTGACCATAACTTTTTTTCTAACGAACAAATATGGTCAAACAAAAGTAACAGGTATGGTCAAAGTAATGGGACCTAAGTTGAGCCAATCCCTATCCATTAAAAGAAGAATCATCAAAATCGTTCCACTAGGTGAGACGCTGTGAGTGGACAAACAAAAAAAAACATACATACGGTATGAACTGATAACTGCGTCCTTATTGAAGTCGGTTAAAAAGGCATTTAATTTAATACCTGAAACAAAGTTTGTCCAAAAACTTTTTCCTTAACTTAATATACAAATACACTACTGGCCATTAAAATTGCTACACCAGGAAGAAATGCAGATAACAAAATGATATTTATTGGACACATATATTATGTTGGAAATAACAAATGATTAAATTTTCAAGAAATTTGGGTGAATAGATTCTGAGAACTTAGTACCTAGAACTACCACCTCTGGCAGCAATAACAGCGCTTATACGAAAGAACATTGAGTCATAAAGAGATTGGAGGACATGTACGGGGACAGACATCCATGCAGCTTCAACACGATGCCACAGTTCATCGACCGTAAAGGCTGGGGTTTGCTTACGAGCCAGTTATTCAGCAACCATTGACCAGACGCTTTCTATTGGTAAGAGATCTGGGGAACGTGCTGGCCAGGGCATCAGTTGAACATTTTCTGTATCAAGGAAAGTCTGCACAGTACCAGCCACATGCGGTCGTGCATTATCCTGCTGAAACGCAGAGTTTCACAGGGCTCGAATAAAGGGTAGTTCCACGGGTCGTAACACATCAGAAATGTAACGCCAACTGTCCATAGTGCTGTCTATGCAAACAAGAGGTGACTGAGATGTGTATCCAATGGCACCCCATACCATCACGCCAGGCGATGGGCCAGTATGACGATGGTGAATGCACGCTGCCAGTGTGCGTTCTCCACGATGCCGCCAAACACGAATGCGACCATCATGATGTTGTAAGCAGAACCTGAATTCATCAGAAAAACGACGTCTCACCATTAGTACACCCAGGTGCGTCGCTGATCACACCATTGAAGGCGCTCCTGTCTGTGATACAGCGTCAATGGTAGCCGCAGCCATGGTCTCCGAGCTGACAGTCTGTGCTGCTGTAAACGTCACCGAACTGTTCGTGCAGACACTTGTTGTCTTACAAATGACCCCATTTCTTGACTCAGAGTTCACGATGTGGTTGTACGATCCATTAAAGCCATGCGGATAACATGCCTATCCTCTCGGCTGCTAGTGATTACTGGCCGTTGAGCACCAGCACAGCGATCTGTATTACCATCCTGAATCCCTCGAATCCATGTTCTGCTAACTGTCATTGGATTTCGACCGACGCGAGCAGCAATACTGCGATAGGATAAACAGCAATCCCATTGGGCTACAATGCGACCTCTATCAAAGGCAGAAACATGCTGGTACGCATTTCTACTTCTTACACGAGGCATCAAAATAATTTTCCACCACGCAGCAGCATTAAAATTGAATTTGCACGTGATAAATTGGCCGTATAATATCTTCATTTAAACACATTGTAAGTGTCGCTGCGGGCGCCTGCGTTGTCTGAATGCGCTGAAAAACTAATCATTTGCATATCACATCATCTTCTTCCTGTCGTTTAAATTTCATGTTCTTATCATGTCGCTTTCTTGGTGTAGCATTTTTAATGGCCAGTAGTGTAGTTGAAAAAAAAGGGTTTGGGGGAACCGAGTAATTACGGTTAAGTCGTTACTTTTCGGAACTAAAAAAATTAACCTAAATTTTTGTCTACAATTTATGGTATATTATGCACAAGTAAATTATATGCAAATATGCTTACCGTATTTTTTTTTTGTATGATAACATAAAAAGATGCAGTACAGTGGAATTACCTTGAACAATAGTTAAAAAACACCAAAAGAAATATTGCGCAGATTATAATACATACAACATATTCACCTTAAGAAACAAAATGAGAAATAGCAAATTTCTTGCGTTTTGTAAGCTCAAACTTGTGAAATTCTAGACATACCGAAATAGCAATCACGGCTCCAAATAGGAAGAAAAATGCAAAAGTATGCATTAATTAGTATCACGTGTTTTAACTGTAAATGATTGTGCTTTTGAATAGCATGCTTAGACACAACATGTGAGCAGTATAATTTCACCACCACTATTAGATATAATGAAAAGTTAAACTTTACTATTCTGGTTGGAGATTTTTTCCACCTATTTGGAGCATTTTTGATCGGCAGAGCTCGGCGCCTTTTTGATTCTGGCGCCGCCGTGCTCCGCACGACTTTGCACATAGGAACGCCGCGACCTTGGCTTTCAATCACCGGGCCCTAACTTTCCCTTATGTCGCAAAAGTCTACAATTGAGTTTCAATAAGAAACACATCTGGAGAAGGCCTTCCAATTTCCCTTAACATCGCAATAGACGAATTGTTTTCAAAAATAACCTAAAATTAACATCAACTTTCTGGAGGAAACCCTAGCCTCACATTTCCCCCCAATATTACTAAAAATTACATTAAGTAGTGATTTTTGACTGTTAAAATAAGCTCTGTAGTAAATAATTCTTTAGTCCGGATTATCTAACGCCACCAAAGATTGACTGAAAATGTGTTTTGAAAGCTTCGATTTCTGAAGGAGACCCTCGATCTCTCCACCTCTATTCCTTTTTGGAAATTAACCAAGTCAGGCTAAAATGGCATTTCTGGGCTTTGTTTGGTATCTTATCCTTCCGCAACAATAAATTGCGCAAGAAAAATCTCTGTGTTAAACTTATATTGGGTTTTATCAATACACTTTGATTCTGTTCTTTTTTTAAATTCAAATTTGAAATAGAAACTTGTAAGGGCAGCAGTTTCAACTCTGCTTTGCCTCAGAAAATTCAAACATCCAGCACATTAAATGTTTGTGTATGCCTGGGCTAGAAAAATCTTTAAAGTTTTACTGCTGGGCATGTTTGTCTAAAATGTACTTCCCCGAATAAAACTTTTACATGCCCAGTTTTTTTTCTTCATTGTATAATAAAAAAATATTTGAATTTGTCGTATAGCATTAATCAACAAAATATTAATTTAACAACTTTATATGGGAATAAAAAATATTTCAATGTAAAACATAACAGTTTAAATAAACAATACATATTAAGTCATTAAAATTACCAATACTTAATTTAAAAAATTTAATAATTACATGCCAGTGGGGCATGTAAAGGTAAAATATTCATGCCTGATCGACATTTTTACATGCCCTGGGCATGTCGGGCAATATAATTTTCAAGCCCTGGTATATGCCTAAAAGTGAACCCCAGCCCCATGAAAAATGACATGTTCTGCCACTGCTCCAGTTGTATATGCAATAGGGGTATCTGATCTAAGTATTGAGAAGAATAAGCCTAAAAGTTCCATTAGTGAACGGAATTTCAGGATTCTGAAATGAGGTTCTCATACTTTTTCAAGTTTTTCTTCTTTGCAGTGATGGATACGAGGGGAGAGTCATGCCCCCCCCCCCGCCCCCAATGTTGTGTTCAAATACTTCATGCACAAAATGTAAACAATTACAGTATCTTTAATTCATTAATTATTTTTGAAAGTAAATATTTGAACTACTATATTTGGTTTCAATGCTTATGAAATAACGTTTAATTTTGTGCCTTATTCCTGGCCAATTTGGTGTTTTTTATTGACCCCCAAGCAGTTTCAGAAATTTTTCGTACCAGAAATTGTAGGTTCGTTCATGCGGGGGGAGGGGGGCATCCTTCAGCATGACCCCCCCCCCCCCAAATGGTTTTCTGTGTCCGCCCCTGCTTCTTTGCCTGTCTTAAATTTTAGTTCCTGTTCCATTTTTAATCCCAACTTTATCAGCTTGACCAGTCTGGAACAGGAGATGCAGCAGTAATCTGTGCATATTTTTAATGAAATAGAATTGAAATATGAAAAATAAATATGTTGAATCAAGATAGAATTTTCTTTAAAAATTACAGTAAAGTAGGGGCATATTTTTGCTAATACATGCTTAGAAATTGTGTGCATGTTCGTCTTTCTCAACGTTTTTTTTCCTCCTTACTATATATAAATATATATATTTAAAAAAAAAAGGCAAATTTAGAGGAACAACATGAAAATATATTACACTACATCTGATACCAAAAAAAAGTAACAATTTGATTTTTTGTTTAAAGCTTTAATTTCTATTAATTTAATTCTAGATGCAATTAATGGCAAAAAATACCAATTGTACAAATAAAAACCATACAAAGTCACCATAAAATATTTAAAAAATTTACTGAGAACAAAATACAAAGAAATCACATTTGAAAACAAATAAGTAAAAATGCTTCAGTAAACTGTAAATTGCAAAGCACACAAATGTCTTATGTTGTTTCTTTTCTTATCCTTGTTGAGACTGTTTTTCCAAAGCCTTTTGCTGTTTTAGCCTCATTTGTTCAGCATCTCTAAAATCAAAATGACAGAAGTGTGAAAAATTCAAAAATATGAAGTAACGTTTATAAAAAATATTAAATTGTAATTAAAATTCCATTGAAGTACAATTATTTAAAACTATGAATGAATTGTTTTATAAAGCAAAGTAACTCAGTACATATGATGATAATCCAAACTTGTACTCAGTAGATTTACAATACTACCTAAGGTTAATTCTTTATTACCAACCCACATAGCTGAAGACTCTCCCTTTTTCATTTGTCTATAAATTGTATCCATTTAGAAAAATTTGAGAGTCATTCCATGTTAAGTGATTTAGTGGTCCCCGCTTAAACATCTCAAATTAGGATGAAATTTTGTAGAAGAGTAGAGATGCCATTGAAACTAACCTATGCAAATTTTTAAGATCAAAACCCTGAGGATCTAGGATCTCTCAAAAGAAAAAAAAAAAAGATTCAAAATGGCGGATAAGTTTTGTAAACAAATTCCCGTGTTTAGGTTAAGGTTGCAGAGAATTTTGTCACACTCGAAGCCTGAAATGTTGGGAGCTTAAAAATAAGTTTGGCTGTTAATACTTTCTAGTATTTTGAGTTTGAGCTCATTAGAGTTTGTGTAACACCAAGTAAACCCACGATTGGTGTAAACCACCACTCAAGAAAAAGTGGGGTGGGGAAATGTTTTCCTAAATTTTAGATTGTCATAAATTATGAACAGAAAAGTAAATGAGCTTGAAATACTGCCTATTGCTAAATTGCTGCATTAAGACTAAGGTTGCAGAAAGTTTTACGACACTGGAAAAGTGAAATTTTGGGAGCATAAATTACTTTTGACAGTCAATACCTTCTAGTATTTTTGTTCGCAAATTGGCAACACTTTCCTGTTATCATGCAGAGTGATTCATGATGAAAATGGATTATTTGCGAACAATACCTCACGTTGCCTATCAAAAAATTACTAAAATTTGGCTCATTAGATTGCTGATAACTTTTTAAATAGATATCGAGGTGGAATTTTGCTTTATGAGTTGTAGGGTCTCTCTGGGCTTTGGAATATGAAGGTTATAAATTGCTATCTTTCGCACATGCACAGTGAAAAATTAATTGCTTTTTAACTTCAAATTTTATTATTATGTTTCTCTTGTAGGCTGTCACATATTCTGAAAGTTGAGTAACGTTTGACAGAAAACTCTGCGTGTTATTAGCCGAAAACCTTTCATTAAAATTTTATTTTTGAAAGAAATGATTATATCTCCGTGAGTATAATAGATACTTTCAGGGCTCATAGTTCTCCTATATTTACGCAATTTGTCAGATACTCTCCTATTTATCCTAAATTTTCTAACAAACTCCTATATTTTTTTCATCAGATGTTAAATACTACCTAATAATGCAAAAACTTTCAGCCATTTTTTTTCTTTTCTTTCATGCACTGGGCACTCATACATCTTCAATTTAAATTTTTTTACTTTTATGAAATATGCAAAATATAGATGATTTTACTTGTAACTTTTAACTTGTTTTTAATTCATAAATTGATTTTTTTTTCCTTTTAATGAATTTATTTTGTGTAATTTTAATAGTATAACATGTTAATTTCAAGAGTACTTTTGTTAAGATTTTGACAGCTTTTAATTTTGTCCCATATAACGTGTAATTACATGTAGTTCATTTTCTGATTGCTGCGCCTTTGCTAAAGATGTAAAATTTCAGGAAATTTTGAGCAAGTGGGAAAAAAAACTTTTTTTTCAGAAAAAAATGAGAAAATTGATTTCTTGCATTATAAAATGCATATAACAATTGTATTTTCTCGGAAAACATAAAAAATGTTCAATATTTGAAGTGATATGCAGTCCATGTTATTTTTCTTTTTAACAGAAAAAAAATCATGCATAAATTTCAGAAACAAGTTAACTATCTCGAATTTATTTTTATGACTTGTCAGGGATTGTAGCAAGTGTTAAAAATTATATAGGAATTTAAAAGGAAAATATAGGAGTATGGTAGAAATATATATAGGATCTAGTAGTTTGGAGCACACATAAAAAAAAAATAAAGCTCCATTATGAATACGATTCTAACACACATTAACTGTAAGTTATGGATGTTGACTTAAAAATGCTGTTACAGTGAGCGCCAGGTGATTGAATTAGCCTCTTTAATGAATCAGTTCCTCAAAAACAAAACAAAATCCAGTTTATACATTTAAAAAATGCTAAAAATTAGAATCAAACACGCCGCTTAAATGAATCAAGCGTATATGACTGACCATTTTTCCTACAAACATGCGATGTATTAGCGCAGTCTTTTTTTTTTTTTTTTTTATAAATCTGTATATAGTAAAACTAGGGCGAGGCAGAGCATTTCAAAATTTTAATGTCCAGCAAAACTGGTGATATGGAGA